>NW_004447086.1:2575-3552 GCF_000243295.1 Trichechus manatus latirostris | reverse complement strand
TTTCATTCGCATTTGATTCTAAGAATTTTTTAATTTCATTTTTAATTTCTTATGTTACCCAATAGTTTTTAAGTAAGGTGTTATTCAGTTTCCATGTATTTATTTTTTTCCCTCATTCTTTCTGTTATTTATTTCTAGTTTTATAGCATTATGGCCAGAGAAGATGCTTTGTAGGCATCACTTCTGTAAATATAAGAAAAGAAAAGAAATATAATTTAAAGAATGAAATTCCCATTTTGCTCCCCTGAAACACCTTCTTCGGACCATTTAGGAGTCCCTGGCTGGTGTAAAGTTAAGCACTAAGTTGTTAACTGACAAGTTGGGGTTTCAAGTCCACCCAGAGGCACCTTGGAGGAAAGGCCTGCTAATCTACTTCTGAAAAATCAGCCATTGAAAACCCTATGGAGCAGTTCTACTGTGACTAACATGGGGTGGCCATGAGTCATAGTTGACTCGACAGCAACTGGTTAGTGCCTCTCTATCCCAATATGCTTTATGCTTCCTTCTACATTTGTAGCTGAATTTCAGCCCTGGGGCCCTAGCACATAGCTTCTCCAGGTCTTGACTCTGACTGTCCCTGGATCTCACAGTCTTTATTGTTGTGGGTCGACATGCTTCCTAGTATGCCCAGATTCCAGACCCTACTTTGTAGCACATACCCCAAGGGTGTCCTAACCCCATAAAGGCCACTTAAGACATCACCAGCCCCAGTAGTCAAGAGGCTCTGTCCCAGGACTTGGCAAAGAATGGGAGAAGACATTTATACGTAAAACCCAAGCTTTTCTTTTCAACACGTTTCCTAAGTATTTATCTAAAGGTGAACAACTAGGATTCTCTCTTACCTACTATATTAAATTGCAAAATTCTATCTGGTAAGCTCTCTATAGAGAGCACATTCAATTTAGTTACAAAGAAGAGGTTATAATATATAGGGGAACTAACAAAACAATAAAAGTTCCCACTCCAGGGAAAAGATA
>NW_004447086.1:0-842 GCF_000243295.1 Trichechus manatus latirostris | reverse complement strand
CAGAGGAAAATCCTCTCCTTGTCCCCTGCTGGCCTCTTAACATACTGTGGGGAGAGGCAGCTGCACGAAGCAGGAGCTGCTGTGGGGCTCACCACATAGTGCTCCGAAGCAACCACCCCACTGGCTTCATCAAGCTCCTCACAAAGAATCAGTTCAGCCACAGGGCTCTTCCATTCTGCTCTACCTTCCCTGTGTCTCTGTTCTGCTCTGTCACCAGTCCCTGCTGATCATTCCTGAGAAGATTTCCTCAATTGGCATGTGACCACCAGAGAAATAATTTTCAATATTAATCAAGGCAGTTTGACAATCAAAAGAAGAAAACAAAACAAAAGAATCATTGCCATCCAGTTGATTCCAACTCATGGTGACCCCATATGTAACAGAGTAAAACTACTCCGTAGGGTTTTCTTGGCTATGATCTTTACAGAAGCAGAGCACCAGGACTTTCTGCCATGGCACCTCTGGGTGAGTTCAAACCACCAACCTTTAAGTTAATACTCGAGTACAAACTATTTGCACCCTATCCTTTAAGAGAAAAACAAGGACAGCAAACTTCCTTCCCACCATCAATTAATGTCTATGTGGTGGATTAATTACTTTCGTGTGTGGCCTTTCTAGCCATGGGCTTATAACTCCCACCCAGGTGATCGTGTGATAGGGTAATTGTGGTCAATCAAGGGGATGGGTCAGTTTTGCCTTAAAAGAGAGCCAATTCCAGAACAAAGAGGAGAGCCCACCACCACCACCAAAGAATGGGAGACCAGTAGCAGAGACCTGCACAAGACAGCGCTGTGGGCTTCCCTGCCCACAGAGTGAGAAAGCTGAGTGCCTTTGGGCAGAGT
>NW_004447085.1:2498-3620 GCF_000243295.1 Trichechus manatus latirostris | reverse complement strand
ACCTTCTCCGTAGGTTGTGCCACAGCGACGGGGCTCCCTTCAGAGGAAGCTGCCCTTTCGACACTCTCACCCTTGCTTTGCATAGAGACTGACTGTGGAGGGGAACCCTTTCTTAAAGAGATATTTCTACCGTTTAACCTTCCCTTGCATCATTTCCCAAAATGCAACACCCAAGAGTGTCAAGAGCCAAGTGCTGTAGCCTGGCACAGGAGCTCCTCCATGTTCTGGCCACAGCATTCCATTCCAGCCTCACGTCCCACCTCATCCTGCCACGTCCTCTGCCCCTGGCCTCAGCGGATTACTCACTTTCCCTGAGAACACCCTGAACTTGTCCTCCTCAAGGCCTTTGCACATCGTGTTCCCCAGAGCTATTTTCCTCCTCCTGATGCATGGAAATCCTCTTGGGTGTTCAGGCTCTGTTTAGATGTCCCATCATCTGCAAAGCTCTTCTAGACACTCATAAGGACATTCTGTGTACTTCTGCTTTTGCATGCTTTTCACGCCATCTTGTGTATGCTGGGGTGTCCCCAGCAAGACAGTGGCTGTAGGAGAGTGGTAGGCGTGTCTCACTCATCTCTGTTCTCCATAGAACCTACACCTGTGAGGTGCTCACGCTGTGCCTGACGGAGGACGGCAGGTGTGAGTTAATATCTGTTTTGGGCACTAATAGGTGCAGGGCACGTGGCATCATGTCAGCTAACAGTTGCACCACGGGGTCTTCAGAAGCCCATGCTAGGGTTACCCACCTTTTGTTTGATTATGAGCCCAGCCATTTGAATTTTGATTTTGAATTGGCCTGATAGCAGCTCCTTGCTAACCTTTCTCTTAAGCCTGTTTCCCACATACCCGGTAGAGGTCTGCTTAGTGCCAGGGCTCGGAGCTTTTTGTTCCCCTGAAGAGCAAACATACTGTCAAGGTGGAATTCTGGAAGGAGCCCTGGTGGTGCAGTGGTTAAGAGCTCGGCTCCTAATCAAAAGGCTGGCAGTTTGAATCTACCAGCTGCTCCTTGGAAGCCCTATGGGGCAGTTCTGCTCTGTCCTGTAGGGTTGCTATGAGTCGGAATCGACTTGATGGCAATGGGTTTTGGGTTTTACTTGTTTCTAATGTGATTTTTTTTTTTTT
>NW_004447085.1:0-1073 GCF_000243295.1 Trichechus manatus latirostris | reverse complement strand
ATGGGTCTCAGCTTGAATCCATCATTAACCAGTGAGAGGACTTTGGGTAACTGTTCCTTTCTCTTTCAGGGGTTCATTTTTTTCACCTGTAAAGCGAGGGAGCACTACTAGTTGACTCCCAAGATTTTAAAATTCTGCATGTTTTATAGTGACAAAACCACCCATTTCTGCTGAGCTGTGTACTCCTGCAGCTGTTTCTCTGATACTTTTCAATCTTTAGATTTAATCTATTCAACAATGTATAATTTTTTAAAGGGAAGCTTTTATAGACATTTCTGAAATATAAGGGTGGGGGGAGATAAATGGATGTTAAAAAATAGAAAACAACCAATTAAATGGTATATAGCGTGTAATTCGCCTTGGAAACTTACCACGAAATTGAGGAGCACTTTAACAACTGGTAATTTAAATTGCATTTGAACTCTGCTAATGGTTTGTTTGCATGAGAACTTCAATCATTTCACAGCGGTTCTTTAGTGAAGCTGCTTGTTCTCTTTATGGAAGAGAAGGAAAAAAAATACTGAAAGGGAAATTGACTGTAGAAAAGAAGAGGCTACTTTCATTTGTGCTTGGAGGGAAGCTGGCAAGGGTGTGACTGAGACTTCCCGAGGTGGAGGGCCTTGCGGGGAATCTTAGAAACCTGGGAAGTCGGACTGTCCTTTGCCACTGTTGTGGATGCTGTTCTGATGTCTGTCTCCCTCTGCAAGGAGAGACTTAAGTTTTATGGGGCTTGGGTGGAGGGGGTGTCTCTGTGTTTTCCATGAGATTCTACTGTCTATAGATGTAGTGTTGACCTCCTAACAATCCATTCATTGGCAGGTTGGAGATTATTCCTTTCTCTTATTTCAGTGAACTTGGTTTGGGGAATTCTGTCTGATGTCCTTGAAGGCCTCTAGCTCCCGGGAAGCTCCTGGGCTCATGTTGATTATGTTCCAACTTCCCTCCTTAATTTATTTTTGCTGTCGGGATATGCTGGGAGAGTGTTGAAGCAGACGTTCCGAGGCCTGGGCATGTGCGTCCTGGCTTTGCTCCATAACTGATCATGTGACTGTGTGAGGATCTGTGAAATGGCA
>NW_004447084.1:2550-3620 GCF_000243295.1 Trichechus manatus latirostris | reverse complement strand
GAGAGAGAGAGAGAGGAAGGGCTGGCTGGTCAGAAGTAAAAGGAGTTGTTGGGCTCCTGAAGTTTATGAGTGGAACACGTTGACCTAGCCCAAGGGGATTAGGGATGAGAGTGTGTGAAGAGGCTATCTGAAGTGCTGGGAGGTGTGTGTGAACTCTCGGGCCTGAGGCTGCTACCCATTGTGACCTAGCTTGGATGGGTGGGGATGAGCTGACCAGAATGTGACTGAAAGAAGAGAAAGATGTTTGACACCGTGAGCTGGTGTAGATTGCTGCAATTTGTTGGCTTGCCCTGGACTGGACTTTGCTTATGAATGAAGATGTTCAAAGTCCCAAGTGGAACAGAAGATTCTTCAAGACCAAGGATCATGCTTGTACTAGTTTGATAGGGACAGGCAATTTAAACATAGACTATCTAAAGAGGGAAGCAGATAAAGGCATGAAGTGGCTGGCTTACATACTTTCCTGAGTGTACTTACATTAAATGAGAGGAACAAGGAAAGATCCCCACTAAATAGATTCTTCTTTTCCTGATGGCTCTCGGGAAGATGTGCATAGGATTATATGATTCAGCTGTGAATGCCAACTGGTAACAGGGTTAACTGTGATTGTAAAAACTGTAATAGTAGAAGCTGTAAATATGAAAGAGTAGACTAAGGGGGAGGCACTGCTGGATTAGAGTACAGTGGCCAAACCTAAAGTCCCTTAAAGGTTTTGCTATGCTGATACCTCCAGAGAGACTCAGAGAAAGGGAATAATCTCTCAGCTGAATTTTGTCAGAGGCTACAAAGGGGGAAGATGAGATGACTTTTGGAGAACCTGACCAGATCAGATGGAAACCCACAGCAGACCTGAATGGCTGGTACCTGATTAAACTCACTCTTTGGACTCTGCTCTATTGAAGGACTAATTGTTAATGACTGTTTGGGACTGGTAAAATGATTGGAGTAGGGATGTTATCCTCCAAATATGAAAGAACCACAACTAGAAAAGCCAGGGGGTAGCCTGTGGTGGATTAATTACTTTTGTGTGTGGCGTTTCTAGCCATGGTCTTGTAACTCCCAACCAGGTA
>NW_004447084.1:0-1133 GCF_000243295.1 Trichechus manatus latirostris | reverse complement strand
TTAATATCATGCACAAGTAAAATTTCGCCAAATACAATTAAAAAATGGCTGCAGCAATACATTGACAAGGAACTGCCATAAATTTAAGCCAAATTCAGAAGCAGAAGTGGAGGAACATGTCAGATAGATCTTGGCTGAAAGCAGATAATACCAGAAAGATGTTTATCGGTGTCTTATTGACTATGCAAAAGCATTAAACTGTGTGGATCATAACAAATTATAGATAACATTGCAAAGAACAGAAATTCCAGAATACTTAATTGTACTCATGCAGAACCTGTACATAGACCAGAGACAGTCGTTTGAACAGAACAACAGGATACCGCATGGTTTAAAATCAGGAAAGGTGTGCATAAGGGTTGTATCCTTTCACCATGCTTATTCAATCTGTATGCTGAGCAAATAATTCGAGAAGCTGGACTATATGAAGAAAAATTGCAGCATCAGGATTAGAGGAAGATTCATTAACAACCTGCAATATACAGATGACAAAATCTTGCTGAAAGCTAAGAGGACTTGGAGCACTTACTGATGAAGACCAAAGACTACAGCCTTCAGTATGGATTGCACATTAACAGATAAAAATCTCCACAATTGGACCAATAAGGAACATCATGACGAACGAAGAAAATATTGACGTTGTCAAGGATTTCATTTTACTTGGATCCACAATCAATGCCCATAGAAGCAGCAGTCAAGAAATCAAACAACCTATTACACTGGGAAAAATCTGCCGCAAAAGACCTCTTTGAAGTGTTTAAATGCAAAGATGTCACTTTGAGGACTAAAGTTCGCCTGACCCAAACCGTGATATTTTCAATCGCCTCATGTGTATGTGAAAGCTAGTTAATGAATAAAGAAGACTGAAGACTAATTGATGCCTTTGAATTATGCTGTTGGTGAAGAATATTGATTATACCATGGACTGTCGGAAGAACAAACAAATCTGTCTTGAAGGAAGTACAGCCAGAATGCTCCTTAGAAGCAAGAATAATGAAACTTCATCTCTCTTACTTTTGACACATTATCAAGAGGGACCAGTCCTTGGAGAAGGATATCATACTTGGTAAAGTAGAGGTTCAGCGAAAAAGAGGAAGACCTTCAAGGAGATGGATTGACACAGTGACTGCAAC
>NW_004447083.1:2091-3586 GCF_000243295.1 Trichechus manatus latirostris | reverse complement strand
AGTGTCTCCTCCTTACCCCCTTTCAAGTCCTGAATTCTATGCACACACACAAAAATGCATTCTGCGGCCAGAGGGCTGAGGGATGGGGGTCAGGCCAAGCACAGTGCCACACGAAGCTTTATCAGAGACCAGCAGAGCCGGGCCTCTGGCATTTGCAATGGAAAAGTAAATAAGATCAGGAACTTAGAACCACAAAGGCAACCTTGGAGAAATTGTTATTAAAGAATATGGGATGATGGCGATAAAGTATCCAGAATCTACAAGTCAGTAACTGTACACCTTTGAAGAGCTAAAATTTAAAAAGTGGACAAAAGCATTATTAGCATGATTCTCCTTTCTACATGACACACACATTTGCGGCATCCAGCTCTCCTGGCTGGACCTGAACGCAGGGGTAAGGCAAACGTGTGATAACTTACAACCTGATGTGCCAGAGACAGCGTACAACTATGAATCAGAACAAGCATTCTAAAGCCACTTCAGAGGTCATGATATTCTCTGTTGTTGTTGCCGCTGAGTTGATTCTGACCCATAACAACCCCATGTGACAGAGTAGAGCTGCCCCATAGGGTTTCCTAGGCTGTGATCTTTATGGGAGCAGATGGCCAGGTTTTTCTCCCTCGGAGCCACTGGGTGGGTTGGAACCACCAACCTTTTGGTTAGCAGCTGAGCGCTTAACCATTGTACCACCAGGGCTCCTCAGCTGGATCCTACAGATACCTCCAAAAAAAAAAACCCAAACCCATTGCCATCAAGTCAATTCCCGCTAATAGCAACCCTATAGGGCAGAGTAGAACTGCCCTACAGGGTTTCCAAGGACTGGCTGGTGGATTCAAACTGCTGATCTTTTGGTGAGCAGCCAAGCTCTTAACCACTACACCACCAGGGCTGCCCTAATCAATACTGGGGAGAAAGCTTACTTTGAATTCTATAAAGTCCGAACTGCTTAACCCAGCATTCCAGACCAGCCCTTTCCCTCCAAAAATAATGTGAGCCACATATGTAATTTAAAATTTTCTAGTAGCCACATTTTAAAAAAAGTAAAAAGAAATAGGTGACACTAATTTTAATATTTTATTTAATCCAGCATATCTGAAATATAATCTTAGATATATGCCTATGTATAACCAATATAAAAATATAGTATTTTATATCCTGTTTCCATCCTAGGTCTTTGAAATGTAGCATGCATTTTACACTCAGAGCACATCTCAGTTTGGACTAGTCACATTTGATGTGCTCCACGCCACATGTCTACTGTCCCGACTACCTGTCCCCCACATCCTGACTTAAGCCCTACTGCTTCCTCACCCCTGAACACACTCATTTTAGCAAGCACGGGTGCCAGGTTTTGCAAGATGGTCCTAATCTCACCCATCCTGTCCCACTTGTGCCCGAGTTGCCCTTGTCCTCAGCACTGGGGGTGGGTACCGTCCTGGTTTCTGGCCTCGGCCCTGGATCTAGAATGCCTGGGCTTGAATCCAGCTCCAATTAT
>NW_004447083.1:0-1205 GCF_000243295.1 Trichechus manatus latirostris | reverse complement strand
TTATGGATCACAACCAAATATTGTCTGATATAGTGCTGGAAGATGAGCCCCCTAGGTTGGAAGGTACTCAAGATACACAGTGGCCACAACCATGGACTCAAGTACACCAACCATCATGAAGATGGCCGAGACTCAGCAATGTTTCATTCTGTTGTATCTGGGGTCGCCATGAGCCAGAGATGACTCAACGGCCGCCACCACCAAGAGCATCATAACTGTTCACACCGGACTTAGTTCAACTTCTGGACTCTCTCAAGGGGTGAGGCCCTTATTAAATGTGTGATCCCCTCCCCCTTACCTGCCTTTACACTACCTCCCATTGCCCAGGAGGCTCTTGACCTACAATACATAATTTTGGAACAAATGAATAAAAATCCAAGAGCTTTGATTTAATATATTTGACCTTTCCATTATTAATAAAAATGCCAATAATAAGAAGGAGATTTAAAATAAATCATGTGGGGTCCCTTGCAGCTTTGAGAGTGGTCATTCTGATTCCTCCACCCACCGTCTCCCCTCTTTCTGAGGTTCCGCATCTGTCCTCCATGAGGCTCCAGGCTCTCGTCCAGCGTCCAGTTCTGTCTCTTACTGGCTCCCCCCATCACACACTGACTCAAAGAGAGCTGTGTCAGACCTCCCACTGCACCCTAAAATGCACCTGCTCTGGGCTCTGTTATTTCAGGCCGGCTAACCTGATTTAATGCAGACAAAGGTGTCACTGCCTTGCAGGTTCACCCCTGTGAGATGGCAGGTTGGCTCCCCGGGCTGGTTAATGCCACACTGCAGGAGTGGGATCTCAGGCACTACTCAACGCCAGTGAGGCCTGCTGGACAGGTGTGTGCTGTCAACCCCGGCCATCGCGCCCTCTCTGACTCATGACGGCCCCATGTGTGTCAGAGTAGAACTGTTTTCCATAGGGTGTTCAATGGCTGTGACCTTTCGGAAGTAGATTGCCAGACCTTTTTTCCAAGGCGTCTCTGGGTGGACTTGAACCTCCAACCTTTCGGTCAGCAGCCAAGCGCGTTAACCATTTGTACCACCCAGGGGCTCATGTGCACACACGGTGATTTAATAAACCGTAAGGCATATTTATTCCAACTGAGCAAAGACAAGGCAATCCAACCTCCAGCTTCAGAGATGAATATAACCAGGGGTATTTGTTAATTCAGTAGATCAATTTAAATGCCCAGACGAAAGAGACAGAC
>NW_004447082.1:2699-3623 GCF_000243295.1 Trichechus manatus latirostris | reverse complement strand
TTAAAATATCTAGTACTGTATTTCAAATCTATCCACTCTTTCTAATTCTCACTGTTACTGGATCTTCTAAGTGTTCTTGCCTCTTCCATAATCTCCATCTTCATCACATTGTGAGGTTCATTTCCTTCAAAGAGTTCCAAACATGCCTCTCTGATGTACAACATGTATAATGGACCACCGCCACCAGTCATTTTAGTCAATGTTTCTAACTTTACAAATGATGATTTTCCACATTATGGTCATATCCTATACATTTGTTGTCATCCTTTACTGCTTACACGTGGATATTTATTCTTTAACACACTTTGTGAGAATATATAATTTTCTGGGTTCATATTATAAAATATATTTCCTCCTAAATATGTGCCTGTGAAATTGTTTGCTCCAGATTTTTAAGTAAACTGATTAAGCCCCTGTGTACTTTGCTTACTGGGCAATCTGCCGCTGGAAAGAAGGGATAACAGGCACCAAGCAAGTCTAAAACCCAGCAAAACAACTTACATTAGCTCTCAAGCCTTGAGAATAATCCTGTGTTCTCTGAGACCACCTGGATAATGGTCCTGCCATCCAGACTCTGGGTGTTGGCAATGCTGTCTGGATTCTGGGTGGAGACTCCTCAGCCCTGGGCTTCAGCTTCACCTTCCAGGCCCACGGGGACAGCAACTCTGCTCCCTTGGCTTTGGGCTTCCCCATTCTCCGAGTCCATCTGTGCAGCGATCTCACCCCCTCAGACCTGACATGCTTCTTTTTTTTTGTCCCTTGAGTATGGCAACCCCACCTCCTCATCTGTGAGTGGTGACCACATACCTCAACACACCTTAACGGCAGCCCACACTCCAGAATTGAGTTAGTGAAGATCTGGCACTTTGAAACCTAGGAGGCTGTAGCCTCACCCTTTGAGATCCAGAAGACCGTGGCCCCACC
>NW_004447082.1:0-971 GCF_000243295.1 Trichechus manatus latirostris | reverse complement strand
TCATTGTCCAGCTTTCTCATGCATAGGAGGTGATTGAAATACCATGGCTTAGGTCAAGTGCTTTTTAACACTTTCAAGAGGTCTTGTGCAGCAAATTTGTCCAATGCAATACATCATTTGATTTCTTAGCTGCTATTTCCATGGGTATAGATTGTGGCTTCAAGTAAAATGAAAACCTTGACAATTTCAATATTTTCTCCATTTGTCATGATGTTGCTTATTGGTCCAGTTGTGAGGATTTTTGCTTTCTTTATATTGAGATGTAACCATATTGAAAGTTGTAGTCTTTGATCTTCATCAGTAAGTACTTTAAGTCCTCTTCACTTTCAGCAAGTAATACTAATGGCATATGCTTTTGTGCAAAGTGGTGGACTGTGCTGCCCAATAGGAATATTTATTTATATTGCTATATATATTCCTCAACTAATCTTGAGTTTCAATCTGTCTTCTTTAATGTTTATTTTTACAGCACATGTGAGTAAAGAAACTCAATCCAAATATGAGTATATGCATGTAACTCTATGCTTTATGTGTCCAGTTCTTTGTTGTATTGTATATCTTACCTTTATTAACTTCTTGTCGTATTTATAGACAACAAAAATTCTATAGCCACTGTGAAATGAAATCCATGCTTTCACCAATGATTTAAAAATTTTTCTTACATTTTTATAAAACGTCACAGTTTGATATTTAGATGATTTTAAAGCTTTGAATTATTTCTCATTGTCTTTATCTTTTCAATGTCTGTAACAAAAATAAAGGAACAGTAATTCTTTATACAATGGATTTATAAAGACTAAATGGTATGTATTCCATAATATTTTTTACAATGGACTATGGTAATTCTTAATTTAATGATTCCTTATCATGCAATCACTTGTTTTAAACAATTTGACCTATCTATGAGGTTACTGAGGAGCCCTTGGGTGGGGCAAATGGTTAAGTGCTGAACTACTAACCCACTCAGAGGT
>NW_004447081.1:1353-3549 GCF_000243295.1 Trichechus manatus latirostris | reverse complement strand
GGAAAAGACCAAAATGGATGTCAGAAGAGACTCTGAAACTAGCTTTTGAACACTGAGTAGCTAAAGTGAATGGAAGAAATGATGAAGTACAAGAGTAAAAGAGATGAACATAAGATTTCGAAGGGTGGCTCAAGAAGACAAAGTAAAGTGTTATAATGAAATGTGCAAAGACCTGGAGTTAGAAAACAAAAAAGGAAGAGCATGCTTGGCATTTCTTAAGCTGAAAGAACTGAAGAAAAAATCCAAGCCTTGAGTTGCAATATTGAAGGATTCTGTGAGGAAAATATTGGGCAATGGGGAAGCATCAAAAGAAGGTGGAAAAAATACATAATCGCTGTAACAAAAAGAATTGGTCAGGAGGCGGGGTCAAGATGGTGGAGTAGTCAGATGCTTCCTGTGGTCCCTCTTACAACAAAGACCCGAAAAAGCTGGTGAATTGATTATATATGACCATCTAGGATCCCTGAACATCAAAGGCAAAGTTGAGGAATAGAGCTGAGTGGTAGGGGGAGGGAGAGACAGTTTGGAAGCAGCGAGGAGTTGCCAGACCTGACCTGGTGGGAGCTGGCGCACATCAGGCCAGATCAGCTTATGTGCACGGTGAGGCAACCACTGGCGCTCAGGAGGCATTTTATACATGGGGAGAGACCCAGCAGCAGAATCTACTCAGGCATCCAGAACCAGTGAAAAGCAGTACTCCATCAGCAAAAGATAAGTGCTTGCATCTGGCCTACCACACGGATCAAAAAACAACCCACTTTGGGAAAAACCTCTCTCCTATGTACCTCCCCACCCCCTGCTCTGCAGCAGGTCCCGGGATGGCTTCAGCAATTGCCAAGCCCCCTGGGCCGGAAGTAGGACCTGTCCCATGCCCTGAGCCATTCTCCCAGCCTTGGAGAGGGAACAAATGAACAGACAGGGAAAAAATAATCTGCCGGCTCCCCTAAGCCAGGAACTCAGGGTAGGCACAGCTCCTTTGCCTAGGCACAGGCATAAGGGGTCACAGACTTTGATTGCCTTTCACCTCTGCATAGGGCCCATTTCAACAGCGTAGGCCCTCATTAACACAGTACAACAATCTAACTGTTTCAGCTGTAAAGTTGCAGGTTTGTGACATTTGACAGTGCTCTGTTCATTAAGCAGGGCTCGCCTACCCATGTCAGGCGCCCGAGGGCTGGTGGCTCCACCCACACCACCTAGCCACCCGCAACAGGGGTCTAAGAATAAGTGGTGCCCCCTAGTTCTTACAGCCAGCAGCATTGAGTGCTCATAGTCCAGCTGTAAAACCCACCCATCTATACACTTTAGGGAACAGAGACATAATTTACTCCCAGACACTAGCGTCAGCCGTCAGCCTCCTACCTTGCTAAGCGCACGACCCCCTACTGCAGCCAGATACCTGTGCCTGCACCAATCACTCATGCCTTTCTAGGACTATAGGTGAGAGCCTGAGGCACACACCTGGTGACTGACGACGTGGACACCTGAGCTGAATCCATACCAGAAAAATAAATGGACTCCTGGGCTCACATAGTAACAAATCTAACCACCTGGTGACAGGACGGTAGAGCTTCAAAGATGCCAGTAATCAAACTAGCTCACATGAGCAGCCTATTTGGGCATATCAGAACAGAACAAAACAAGAAGCTAGGACCCAGTAAGCAAACATAAAATAAATATAATAATTTGTTGATGGCTTGGAGACAACAGTCAATATCAAATCACATAAAGAGGCAGACCATGATGTCTTCAGCAAGCTCCCAAAATAACAAATCAGAAATTTCCCAGAGGAAGAGAATTTCTTGGAATTACCAGAGGCAGAATACGAAAGATTAATATACAGAACTCTTCAGGAGATCGGGAAGGAGATCAGGCAAAACAGATACCAACTAAGGAACACACAGACAAAGCAATAGAGAATCTTAAGAAGGTTATTCAAGAGCATAATGACAAATTCAATAGTCTGGAAGACTCCAGAGAGAGATACCAATCAGAAATCCAGAAGATTAACAACAAAATTTCAGAATTAGATAACTCAGTAGAAAGTCATAGGAGCAGAATTGAGGCAGTAGAAGTCGAAATTAGTGAGATTGAAGATAAAGCACTTGACACCAACTTATTTGAGGAAAAATCAGATAAAAGAATTTAAAAAAATGAAGAAACTAAGAATTATGTAGGATTCTATCAAGAGGAATA
>NW_004447081.1:0-1070 GCF_000243295.1 Trichechus manatus latirostris | reverse complement strand
CTAGGGATAAATGAAAAGTCATTTACAAAGGAAAGTCAGTAAGACTAAGCTTGGACTACTCAGCAGAAACCATGCAGTCAATAAAGGCAATGGGATTACATATATAAAGCCTTGAAGGAAAAAAATTGCCAGCCAAGAATTTTATATGCAGCAAAACAGTCTCTCAAATATGATGGCGAAGTTAGGGCATTTCCAGATAAACAGAAGTTAGGGAATTTGCAAAAATGAAACCAAAATTACAAGAAATGCTAAAGGGAGTCCTCTGGTTAGAAAATCAATAACATCAGATAACAACCCAAGACTAGAACACAGGATAGAGCCACCAGATATCAACCCAGATAGGAAAGTCACAAAAATGAATTAAAGCTAAAACACTGAAAATAGGGAAGCAGAGATATCAATGTATAAAAGATGACAGCATTAAAACAAAAGAATTGGTCAACTTTCAACCGTTTTAGAAGGCAGCATATGATCAATAACTAATGTTACTGAATGAAAAAGTCCAAGCTTTACTGAAGGGAATGGCAAGTAAACAAGGCTCCAGGAAATTTACTGAATACCAGTTGAGATGTTTCAAAAATGAACGCAGCACTGGAGTTGCTTACTCGTCTCTGTCAAGAAGCTTGAAAGACAGCTTCCTGGCCAGTTGACTGGAAGAGAGCCATATTTTTGCCCATTTCAAAGAAAAGTGATCCAATAGAATGCATAATTTATTGAACGACATCATTAATATCACAAAACCAAAAACAACCCATTGCCATTTAGTCGATTCCGACTCATAGTGACCCTATAGGACAGACTAGAACTCCCCCATAGAGATTCCAAGGAGCACCTGGTGGATTTGAACTGCCAACCTTTTGGTTAGCAGCTGTAGTTCTTAACCACTACGCCACCAGGGTTTCCTTAATATCACAAGCAAGTAAAATTTTGCTGAAGATGATGCAAAGACAGTTGCAGCAGTACATTGAAAAGGAACTGCCAGAAGTTCAAGCTGGATTCAGAAGAGGGCATGGAACAAAGGATATCATTGCTGATGTCAGATGCATGTTGGCTGAAAGCAGAGAATACCA
>NW_004447080.1:2674-3564 GCF_000243295.1 Trichechus manatus latirostris | reverse complement strand
TTTAAATGATTGGCTGTCATTCACTTGATCGGCAGAAAGTGGGCTGTATAAACGTAGGCTTTAGCTTGGATTGGAAGGAGCCCTGGTGGCACAATGGGTAAGTGCTCGGCTGCTAACCAAAAGGTTGGAAGTTCAAACCCCCCCCAACAGCTCCACGGAGAAAGACCTGGTGATCTTCTCCCATAAAGATTACAGCCTAGGAAACCCTATGGGATGATTCTACTCTGTCACTTAGAGTTGCCATGAGTCGGAATTGACTCAAAGGCACCCAACGACAAAACAACAATGGACTGAACGGAGTCCCTGGGTGGTGCAAACGGTTAATGTTCTCAGCTGCTAACCGAAAGGCTGGAGGTTCCAGCCTACCCAGAGGTGGCTCAAAAGAAAGGCTTGGTGATTTGCGTCCTTAAAGATTACTGCCAAGAAAACCCCATGGACCCTCCCTGAGCTAGTTTCACCATCTTAAGGAGGTCACAAAAGGAGGACACCAGGAGGGGCACAGGGGACCGGACTGGGATGTGACCTGGGTGCTGCCAAGGGCCCAGGTGCCAGGCCTTGCAGCTGGGGCTGCTGGGAGGCCAGGTGCACCCTGTGGGTGGCTAGTTTGTGTTCTTCTATCTCTTAGCCCCAGTAAGCCATGGGAGAGGGAAAGCCTGGCTCTTGGCCAGCCCCAGCGCAGGGCAAGCAGCCTAACTGGGAACACAGAAAGGAAATGAGGACACAGGTGGCCAGGGTGGCCAGGGCTGGGAGTTGAAGGGAAGCCACAGGGTTGTGGCACCTGGTTCAGGGGGTAAATCAGGTAGGACTTATTGGAGGAGGTGAGTTTACTTTAAAGTAGTACATGTATATGAACATTTTTTATTAATATTGTTGTTGTTAGTTGGTGTTGA
>NW_004447080.1:0-924 GCF_000243295.1 Trichechus manatus latirostris | reverse complement strand
GCCTTTGGGTGGGTTTGAACCCCCAACCTTTCGACTAGTAGTCGAACACTTAACCATTTGCACCACCCGGGGATTCTAGTGGTGGGCATAGGGTTCCATTTCATGGAGGTGCCACTATTTTTGTTTAGCTGACCCACAACTGATGGACATTTAGTTTTTTGCTACCACAAATGATACAGCAAGCAATCATTGTATGTGTGTGTACATTGATCTGCAGGATAAATTCCTGGAAGTGGAATTGCTGGGTCAAAGAACACGTGAATTTGACAGTTTTATGTGTCATCTCATTGGCCTCCTTTGGCCTTCATCAGTATGGATTACACCTCAACGTGAAGAAAATAAAAATCCTCACAAATGGATCAATAAACAACATCATGAAAGTGGAGAAAATATTAAAGTTGTCAAGGATTTCATTCTTTTTGGATCAATAATCAATGCCCATGGAAACAGTAGTCAAGAAATCAAACAATGTATTGGATTGGGCAAATCTGCTGCGAAAGACTTCTTTAAAGTGTTAAAAAGCAAAGATGTCACTTTGATGACTAAGGTGCACTTGACCCAAGCCATGGTGTTTTCAATCCCCTCACATGCATGTGAAAGCTGGATAATGAAAAAGAAGACAGAAGAATTGATGCGTTTGAGCTGTGATGTTGGCTAACAATTTTGAATATACCATAGACTGATAGAAGAAAGAACAAATCAGCCTTAGAAGAAATGCAAGCAGAATGTTCCTTAGAAGTGAGCATGGGGAGACTTCGCCTCACTTGTTTTGGACACATCATCAGGAAAGACCAATCGCTAGAAAAGGACATCATGGTTGGTGAAATAGAGGGTCAGTGAAAATGAGGGAAACCCTCCATGAGATGGATTGACACAGTGGCTACGACAATAGACTGAAACATAACAACAATCATGAAGATTGCC
>NW_004447079.1:2474-3579 GCF_000243295.1 Trichechus manatus latirostris | reverse complement strand
GGAGGAGCAGTACGGGCAAAGATGGAACTCAGTTTTAAACAAAGATGCCTATTACATATGCAGGTGGAGATTTCACAAGGCACTTGGATATATGAGTCTGGAGTTTGGGAAAGAGGCCCAAGCTGGGGATTTAGAAATTATCTGGGTTATATATATTATTTAAAAATAGAGGCTTGGGCGAGATCACCATGTGTGGTAATCATATCCATTGGTAGCCCTCAGTGAACCATGCCTTTTGGTACTCACATTGTTATGTAATCTTTGCCCCTTCAATTAGGCTGAACTTGTGACTTGATCTAACCAATAAAGCAACGTGGCGGAAGTAATGCTGTTCCAATTCTGGGCTTTACCCTTAAGAAGGCCTGACAGATTCTGCTTTTAAACTCTTGGGAGCCATGAACAGCCATTAAATTTCCAGTTATTCTGCTAGAGGAACCATGTGGAGAGACCACATGGAAAGGGAGAGGCCCTGAGACTACATGGAGGAGAACTGAGGAACCCAGCAGACAGTTGAATGAAGGCCCTAGGTATATAACCCCAGTCAGGTAATTCGCCTAGCCATCCTAATGTGTCAGATGTGTGACTGAAGAAGCCATCTTGGGTGGAGAGAAAAACGGTCCTTTCAAGTTCACGGATCTAATGTGGAGCTGAGATGAGTTGTTGGAACCTTGATTAGTTTGTTAGGCAGCAATTGATAACCAGTACACCAAATGAGTGAATGAACATAGAAAATAGAGGAGAGTTCCACGGACTGAACACTGGGACACTCCCAAACTAACGTCACAGTGATAAGGAAAAACCAACAAAGGATATCGAAAAGGAGCAGTCAGTAAGGAAGATTTTCCTTGTTCTCAGATAAAACTATTTCATCTGAGACTCTGAGCTATGTAGACTGTTAAGTTTCATGGAGCTGTCTCTCCATTGCCTAGCAGACTATCTGGCACATAGTAGATGCTTAGCGAATATTTTTTGTTTGAATGAATGGGGGCTATTTGGAGCAGGAAGAATAAGATATGATAATAGTTTCATTACTTAAGGAAAACAACTAAGAGAAAATATAACTACTGAACTCCAATTTTGCCCTTATTTTCTCTGTCAAAGCAAA
>NW_004447079.1:0-760 GCF_000243295.1 Trichechus manatus latirostris | reverse complement strand
ATCCAGGAAAAAAACATTCAGGGGAGTAGAGAAAAGGTAATAGATGTATTCCAGATGTGAGGAGGGAGCCAAGTGTGAAGGTTTTGGGGAGGCTGGTTTTGACTTAATCCTGGGAAGAATGTCCAAGTATTTTGTGTTATCTGTAAATTAAATTCATTGCCTTGAAGTGTATTGAGCACCTTCTCACTAGAAGTATTCAAGTAGAGGATGAAGTATTCATGAAGAGGGTTCCTAACCTGTACTATATGCATGGCATTGAAATATGGAATTTAGATGTTATGTCATGTAGTTCCAGCTGAAAACATGAAGTAGGTCCCTCCATTTTGCAGTTGAGGTTAAGATGTCAAATATTCTGTGAACCCTATCTGGTAGCTGCATCATATCACCCATGTGTGAAGTACGAGTTCAGATAACCCCAAGTTTACATAGAAAAGACCTGCCCAGGTTTTTCCAATTGTTATGTAAGCTTACTCCATTTGACAAAATTTTTGAAAGCAGAAACACAGCTTGTTTTGGTCAATTACTCAATCATTCATTTGTTCATTTATTCTTTTTTTTTTCCCCCCTTTAATATATATTGACTGTTTTCTCTTTGCCAGGGACTGTCTTTAGGTTCTAGAAATACAAATATATAGCCTTTGCATTTAAAGAGTATGAAGTCTTGTGGAGGATTGTGATCTTAGGGTAGATAACTCATGATCCATTTCAGTTATAAGTAGCTGTAACAGATCTTCTTGTGTCTTAGGGCTGGAAAAGAATT
>NW_004447078.1:2406-3626 GCF_000243295.1 Trichechus manatus latirostris | reverse complement strand
GAGTGTACACAAGCAATTCTAAGACCGTGGGTCAAGGGCTATAACGAGGTCTTCACAAGGAAGGCTGGGTGTAGGGAAGAAGGAACATCCAAGCCAGGGGAGTTGGGACAGCTTCAGAAAGGAGGAGTTGACCCACACAGAAGGCCCTCTTTTCTATCCTCTTTCAACAATCTCCATGCTTTTGCCAAAACGGCTTAGCATCCCATTAAAAGCAAATTCAATCTCTTGGTGGCTAAACGCTTACTAAATTCTAAAGATGAAATAACAATCGTAATAATTTTACATTATTTTCCAATTTTTATTTAAGTCTTAAGCTGATCTCAGTCACTCTCTCAGAGAACACGGAAGATAAACTTTTATTCCCCCCTGCTGTTTTTTTTAAAGGAGTGGACCTGTGGATTTGGCTAAATCAAATCATACTCAAAAATCAACATTAGCTTTTCGCTGCATTTCTTTTGAGAAGCGGATGTTATTGGCATGTCTCAAGAGAACCCTAATTAAGTGGTGTGTTGTGGACTCGTACTTTGTTCTGAGTGCAGGCTACTGAAATGAATTCAGCAAACTGTTCATTCATTAGCCGAGCGGAGAGACGTTCATTCGTCTCTCAGTTTCCCCCTAGCACGGCAAGAGGAGACAACCTTGGCCATTTCAACATCCTGTATTACTCTGTTTTCCTTATAAACAAGACCGACACATGCTAAAATAATTGTGCATGGTCTTCAAAAACCAAGTTTCCTCTTAGATATTAATTTCCATAATATCTCTCATCTGGGATTTGTAAAAGGGTTTACAAAACAAAACAAAGCAAAAAATTCTGACTCATAGCGACCCTGAAGGACAGAGTAGAACGGCCCCATAGGGTTTCCAAAGAGCAGCTGGTGGATTCGAACTGCCAACCTTTTAGTTAGCAGCCAAGCTCTTAACCACTGTGCCAGCAGGGCTCCGTATGAGGGTTTAAGAAATGCTTTATTTATCATGCCAGGAAGCTTTACTGTCTGCTCATCACTGTCACTAAGGCTTACCTGAAGCAGGTTTTTATTTGGAAATATTCGTTCTACTTTTAACAAACTCTGGGAAATCTTATTTACAGATGTGACTCATAACAGCAAAATTCTGTTCTGGTGGATACCCCAAGCTGGAGGCAGATGGAGAGGAAGGCTTCAGCAAGAGAAGAAGGGATAGAAGGCAGCCTCGACTCTCTCACTGCCCACCCAAGTCCT
>NW_004447078.1:0-1349 GCF_000243295.1 Trichechus manatus latirostris | reverse complement strand
AGCCTAAGAGAGAAAACACATTCAAAGGAAGCATCGCTGACAACGTGCGAGCCGGCTGGTTCACGCACAGCTGTGTAAATGGGATCGCCGTGAACATGAGCACGCCCCACTACGGTCCACCAATCCACCATCCATCTCTATAGGACGAGCAGGCTCGCTCTGTAGCACCTCTGATTTTCCAACTGCAAAAAATGGGTCTGTAACACACTAAGCACTCAGCAGCTTATCCAAAGGTCAGCGGTTCAAACCCACCAGCCACTCCTTGGGAGAAAGATGTGGCTGTCGGCTTCCGTAAAGATCTACAGCCTTGGAAACCCTATGAGGCAGTTCTATTCTGTCCTATGGGGTTGCTATGAGTCAAAACCGACTTGATAGAACAGGGTTTATTTATTTATTTATTTTTTGGTTTATGCTGCAAGTCTCGGCAGTCAACAAAACTTGGTGGTAATAGATTAAACCTCCTCTTTAATGCGTGTTTGTTAAGATATTAATTCCTTCAGCGAGAGTGTTTATTAGTGTTTCTATACTGGTCCTCCATCAAGCATTGTGAATCAGTGAGTCACCAGCAACTCCCTGGCCCTACTTGACCTAGGCAGTTTTGTGGCACAGTGTAAGATGTCCACAGTGGAGGAGAGCAGGGCTCCATTTATGTAAGCAATTTATTTACTTTCCCTTGGAATCGGGAAATCATTTTCTTGGATTTGGGGGATTAACTGTAAGTGTGCCAAAGGAAAAATAAAACATACGTTGCAAACGAACATCATTTGCTTGTGATTCCCCTAAATGTGTTAGGCGATAGTGTGCTAAGTAACATATCTTTCCTGGCGTGCCTGAGTCTGTCCTTCATGAAAGTCACTTGGGCGGTCAGCATGAAGAACTAAAGAGAGCCTAGAAATTTCTCACTGAACTACAAATATGAAAACCATCTGGGAGAGTAATCTACAGCTTTGTTCATTCTGTTGAGCATCATCACACTGGGGCCGAGAGCTGGCAAATAAGGCTCTAAACCACCCACAGTCGTCAGGCCATTCTACTCAACTAACACATGCTGGGACACGGACAGTCATCGCAGAAGCCAGGTGAGGTCATCAGGTTTGGGCCTTGGGGGCTCAAGGTCAACTTAAAACCGTGTCCTTGGATCTCCCCATGAAATACTGTGGTGGGGAGTCATGGTGGCGGTAAGCAGGGAAAGACTTTACAATCCTCCATTACATAAGACTCTTAGGGACAACAGTTGATGTGGGGCTAACTTACTCTCATACCATCCATGTCTGTCTGTACGTTTGCCCTCTGAAATATTGGAGGGTGTTTGGTAACGTGGGCTGAAATTGAAATAATTCAAGAAGCAG
>NW_004447077.1:0-3617 GCF_000243295.1 Trichechus manatus latirostris | reverse complement strand
GTCAACTATCGTCTATGTACACATTGAAAGTACACTTGTCAATAACACCAAAATAATACACACACATGCATGCAGAAACATGAATATATCTCAAAAACATTAGATTGCATTAAAAAAAAGACAAACACAAAAAAGTATAGTCATTTATGTAAATTTCAAGAACAGTCAAAACTAATCTATAGACACAGAGATTAGAATGGCGATTGTCTCAGTGGGGGTGAGGGACAGATTAACTGAAAAAGTGTTCAAACGATCTTTGTGGGTTGAAAGACACTGTAACTTGATCTAGGTGATGGTTACGTTTGTCAAAATTCGTCGGACTGTGTACACAGGATTTGTGCATTCTACTCTGTGTGAATTATACTTCACTAATTTACCATTAGTGCAAAAATTGGGGGCCGAGGGATGGCATCAGGTTTTTAGATTTTATTTTATTTATTAGATTTTATTGTAACATTTTCTGTTGATGTGGGAATTCTTACTTCATCCATTTCTCTTTTTGTCTAAAAGGTCCCCACTGATATTTGAAATACCTCGACCAAAAAAAGAGTTTATGACTACACATTTCATTAGTGGAAGCTATGGGCAAGGCTGATTGAGAGACAACCTTCACTTTTTGGGACAGTTTGTGAGAATGCTCAGACATTGGGTAAATCCAGGGTTTCCAGATGACTGTGTTGCAGGTGTGTGCACCGTAAGGTTTCCTTCCCCTCTCTCGACAGCAGAGTACTGGGGAGCGACCAGTAAGCGAAACTCTCTGGCATCAGGTAAAGGGGGCGGCCAGTACAGAGATGAAAAGTGAAAGGTGAAGATACACCAGGTTCAGCCATGGCAGACACCATGACACTGCCATGACTCGGATTCCAACCGAGGTTGCTGCGGCCGCAACACAGAGTACTAACTATTATAGGATGACAGCACGCCACAAGCTCCTAGCAACGACTTTGCTTCCTTTAATATTTTTGATGTAAAAACATTCACAATATGTTGTGGAATTGTTCTTGGAAGGTATAGGCCCTCTTGCTTTTCTCTCTTTCATGTGTTCTGTTTCTCCTGCCCCATCATGCTACATAATAAAAACATTTTTCTCTGTGGTGTTTGGCTGGAGGAGAGTGGTTATTGTCTAAAAGTTTTCTGTCTTGCTAAGCTGCACTTTTCCTACTCTTTAGATAGAACAGGATTTTGTTGGAACTTTTTTTGTCTTCATCTTTTGGTATTTCCAGTTGGCCGGCTTCTTCAGCTCCAAGTCAGGGATATATGATATGCCGTTTCATTCCTGATACTAGAGATTTGTATCTCCTCTCTTTTCCTTGTCAAGTTTATTGATCTTTTTAGAAAACCAGCAGTTGTTTCATTGGTTTTCTCTGTTGTTTTTCGTTTTTAATGTCATTAGTTTCTGCTCTTATCTTTATTGTTTCCCATTGGAATTTGGGTTTATTTTATTCTCCTTTTCTCTTTCTTGAGGTGATAGCTTAAGGTTATTGATTTGAGAGTCTTTTCTAATACAAGCAGTTAGTGCCTTAAATTTCCCTCTCAGCACTGCTTTAGCTGCTCCCCACAAATTTTGACATGTTGTATTTTTATTCAATACACATGTACCAAGTACCAGAATTGCTGGCTCATGGGGTAGGTGCAAGTTTCACTTCATCATAATCTACCAAACAGTTTTCTAGAACAGACTATTAACCAGGAGTAACTTACTCCATATCTTGTCAGCACTCTGTGTTTCTGTCTTTTAAATGCTTCCTCTTCTGGTGGGTGTGTAATGATATCTTGTTGAGGTTGGGTTTTTTTCATTCTAGGTGATTTTATTTTGTTTTGTTTGTTGTTGAGAGCATACATAGGAAAATAAACACCAACTCAAGAGTTCTACATGTATAATTCAGTGACACTGATTGTATTATTTGAGTTATGCAACCATTCTCACCATCCTTTTCTGAGTTGTTTCTCCCTCCATTAACATAAACTCACTGCCCCCTAGGGTTCCTGTCTAATCTTTTGAGTTGCTGGTTGTCAATTTCATCACATATAGATAATTCTTAAGCAAGCGTAATGCTCAACGTAAAGGCAGTAACACATACAATGGAATACTATGCAGCCATAAAGAATAACGGTGAGTTCTCAAAATATCTAACATGGATGAAACTGGAGGACATTATGCTGAGTGAAATAAGTCAGTCACGAAAGGACAAATACTGTATGATCTCACTACAATAAAGAAACAAGAATAAGTATACATACTGAAACCAACGTTCACTCGTGGTTACAAAGGATATATGTGAGTTTCTAGGCTGACATATATAGATGCATCTAAATGTAGGTGTATACGTATGTAAGTGTACGCATCTGTATATGTTCATATATACAATAAAGCACATAGGGGGCACAAACATGGGTACTCATTAAACACCTTGTGGAATTGGTTTATGGGGTCTGGAGGCTTAGGAGCATACTCTTGTGGGACAACTCCATTAATTGGTATAGTATAGCATGTTAAGTTTACGTTCTACATCCTAGTTTGGTGACTAACGTCTGGGGTCTTAAAAGCTTGCAAGTGGCCATCTAAGACGCAACTACTGGTCTCTATGCATGTAAAAAGAGAATGAAGTAAACCAAAGACTCAGAGACAAAAATAGTTCACAGGCCTAATAGTCTACATGACCTACGACCTCATCTACCCCGAGACCAGAAGAACTAGATGGTACCTGTCTACAACTACTGACCGTTCTGATCAGGAACATAACAGATGGATCCTGATAGAATGGGAACAAAATGTGAAACATAACTTAAAGTCTTGAAAATTCCAGACTTACTGGACTAGTTGAAACTGGAAGACTCCTCACTATTATCTCCCTGAGATACTCTTAAACCTTGAACCAAAGCTATTCCATGAGGTCATCATCTAGCTAAATAATAGATTGGCTGATAAACTATATCACTCATGAGTACTGTCCTCGTTAAAAAAATGAAAATCAGGGAGGGGAGGCCAAGATGGCAGAGTAGTCAGATGATTCCTGTGGTCCCTCTTACAACAAAGACCTGAAAAAGCAAGTGAATGGATTATATATGACAATCTAGTAGCCCTGAACATCAAAGGCAAAGCTGAGGAATCTGGCTGAGCAACAGGGAGAGGGAGAGACGGTTCAAAAGCAGAGAGGAATTGTCAGATCTGACCCAGAGGGAACCAGCACCCTGCAGGCCGGATTGGCTGACATGCACGGTGAGGCAAGCAGTGGCGCTTGGGGCACGTTTTCCACATTGGGAGAGACCGAGTGGCAGAGAATCTACTCAAGCCTCTAGAACCAGTGAAAAGCAGCGCTCAATCAGCAAAAGATAAGTACATGCATCTAACCTACAGTGCAGATCAAAATACACTCCCTTTGGGAAGAAATTCTCGCCCATTTACCTGCTCCCTCCCCACTCTGCACTGTGTCCCTGGCCTGCTCTAGCATTTGCCACTTCCACTGGGCCAGAAGTAGGACCCATCCTGCGCCCTAAGCCATTCTCCCAGCTTTGTAGAGGGGACAAATTAACAAATAGGAAAAAATAATATACCAGCTCCCCTAAGACAGGAACCCAGGGCAGGCATAGCCCCTTTGCCTAGGCACAGGCATAAG
>NW_004447076.1:2488-3629 GCF_000243295.1 Trichechus manatus latirostris | reverse complement strand
TCACTATGAGTCGGAACCGACTGGACAGCACCTAACAACAATAACAACAACAACAGAAGTAGGTAATATAATAGGGCCTCAAGAAGGGTTATAACCAGCAAGAAGAACCAGGAGAGATTTTTCTCTCTAGCTCCCTGAACCTGAGGATCATTTATCTTGCGCTCTCTCAGCAGCCAGCTCTCCCTGATTTGGCAAACATCAGCGGATCCAGACCCAGCTTCACATTTGCTTCTCAACTCAAATGACCGACAGAGACAGACTAAAGTCCGTGTGTCCCAATTTTCAGGGAGAGTGAATTTAATTGGTCCAGCCTGATAAAATCAACCACAGGGACAAAGAAGGATCAAGTGCCATGGGAGATGCATGCTCTCTGAAAGTGGAAAGGAAATGATGAGCATAGCCAGTACACTTTGTACTCTAGAGGCCTGAAGAATGAGTCATTCTGGAAAACTGTGTTTCAGAGAGCTAAGATTTTATATAAGCCCCTAATTATGTGTTACTGTCATCATATTTATTGAAAATCTCTTAAACGTGTATTTTAAACCTCCCTACCTTCCTATGCTGTAAGCAACTTAACCTTTCTTTTATGACTCAGGCATCCTTATCACCACCATGTCTTCTTGTACATCCTGCAATACAGAAAGAGCCTCAGAACCTTTTTAGCCCTACAGGGCTTTTTTCACCCACAGAAAATGGCACAGACTGTTATATTTTAGGGTTCTTTATCTGTTGTCAACAATTTCCTGTTGCTCTCAGTGTACCTTTCTCTAAAAGCCCTTCTTCCCATGTTTAATTTATTAGTGTCATAATCACTGTGACTTTGAAAATTAAATCACCCAGACTATTTGTTAGAGTCCATTAGGTTGCAAGGAATTGTCATGCACTTAGGCTCCTCTGTTAATGGAGGATGATATAAAAATACACAAAATATTTTTTAAAAGGCTCAGCAGTCACAAAGCCAGGCTCCATGGAGAACTAGAAATATGGTCTAGGGGGCACAGTCCAGATCTCCCGGCCCAGTTATTGTGTTCCCTGTTGGGAAAGCAGAGTGGCGGTTCCTAGAGTGGACAGGAATTAAACTATGAACCTGTTAATGCAGCCATCAACAGGTATGTTTTTGTTGTTAGCTGCTGTTGAGTCG
>NW_004447076.1:0-941 GCF_000243295.1 Trichechus manatus latirostris | reverse complement strand
CCCTACCACTTGTCTGTCAGTTTGTTATACTGTGGTGGGTTGCATGTTGCTATGACACTGGAAGCTATGCCACTAGTATTTCAAATACCAATAAATTCACCAATACTGGAGATGTTTCAGTGGAGCTTCCAGATTAAGACAGACTAGGAAGAAAGACAATTTCTGAAGAAATTGTCCAGTAAAAAACTGCTGAATAGCAGCGGAACATTGTCTGGTATACTGCCAAAAGATAAACCATTCAGGTAGGAAGGCACTCAAAATATCACTAGGGAAGAGCTGTCTCCTCAAAGTATAGTCGACCATAATGATGTAGATGGAGTAAAGCTTTTGGGACCTTCATTTGCTGATGTAGCACAACTCAAAATGAGAAGAAACAGTGGCAAACATCCATTAATAATCGGAACATGAAATATACATAATATGAATCAAGAAAAATTGGAAGTTGTCAAAAATTAAATGGAATGCTTGAAGATCGATATCTTAGGCATTAGTGAGCTGAAATAGAATAGTATTGGTCATTTTGAGTTGGACAATCATATGGTTTACTATGCCAGGACTGACAAACTGAAGACAAGTGGCATCCTATTCATTGTCCAAAAGAACATTTCAAGATCTATCCTGAAGTAAAACATTGTCAGTGACAGGATAATATCCACACACCTGCCAGAAAGGTGGTTAATACAACTATTATTCAAGTTTACACACCAACCACTGAAGCCAAGGATGAAGAAACTGAAGCTTTTTACCAACTTCTGCAGTATGAAATTAATCAAACATGCAATCAAGATGCATTGATAATTACTGACAACTGGAATACAAAAGTTGGAAACAAAGAAGAAGGATTGGTAGTTGGAAAATATGGCCTTGGTGATAGAAATGACGTCGGAGATCACATGATAGAATTTGGCAAGACTAATGACCTATTTATCGGAAATACCTTT
>NW_004447075.1:2445-3633 GCF_000243295.1 Trichechus manatus latirostris | reverse complement strand
ACAACCCTATTGAAAAAGTTGCTCGCATTACATTGCATCTATGTTGCACAGAAGAGGAAACTGAGGCATATAAAAGTTAAATAACTTGTCCAAGTTCATGCAGATAGTGATTGAGCCAGGAAGTGGCTAGTGGTTAATAATAAGGAGTCTGACTTCTATACTCAAAACACTGTGAGTAATGTGAAGAATGATAGGACATCATCATTACCTTCAAGGAGCTTAAAATCTAATTGGGAAAGACTTTATAATTCTGCATCATTTAAATAGCTAAATAGTAATAGTAATAATAAATACATTAAAATTAAAGCTGTTGCACCTATTCTTGAAATGAGGATCAAGGATGTAAATGATTTAATTAAGAGAAGGGAGAGATTTCTGAAACCATGAGTACTCTGAGACTTCCTGGAAGAGGAAGAGTTTAGATTAGTCCTGGGAAGATGAGTAAGATTAGAACAATAGGGAAGAAAGATGTGGTGCAAATCCCAGAGAGAGGATATCTTTTGAGCCTAAGTAGTGTGACTCTCTGGAGCTAAAGACTGCTCTGGGAGTAATTTATTGACCACATCGTCTGAGTGATGGCTCCCTATTTAAGAGTAGTGGATGAAGGTCAGAGAGGACTGTTTGAGCATAAGGTGGAGGTACCTGAATGGCAGGCTGAATGTTTTTGCCTTCTTGATCCATCAGTTCTGGTGGCTCTTGAATTTTTGGCAACACAGGGAACTCTTGTGCCTAGGGTTCATTGACCTCCAGGAATTCTTTCTAGAGCAAAATCCAAGTTATTGATATCTTGTCATCTTCATAGGACACTCGCATAAGTTGGTGGTTTTCAAGTCTTCTATATTCCAGAAACTTCAGACTTCTCTGCAAAGAAAATATCCCCCTATTCCTTCTGGCTATCCTCAAAGGCAAGTCACTCTCTTTTCCACGGCAGTTAATATGTTCTCTTCCAAAGATGAGGCATTTTCAAAAGAGAAGGAAGACTCTTTTCCAACCTGATGTCAACAGGCAAGGGATCACAAAGATAGGCTACCTGTTTGGGAAAGGAGAGTAGGTGAGTGTAAGGCTGTAAGAAAGAGAAACATAACGTTAGAATAAACAGAAACTGACTCCTTACAGATTTATGTATCCACGCATTTTATTGAAAGTGATTTGTTGGTAGTTTGTCACATAGAAAATGAAAAAGCTAGA
>NW_004447075.1:0-1013 GCF_000243295.1 Trichechus manatus latirostris | reverse complement strand
GTCTTAAGAACTAGGTGTTTCCGGAAGTGTAGATTCCAGTGTGGTGACAAGGTGGGAACTCAGAAAAAAAACCCACAAAATTCTCCATGCTTCGAAGAGTGATTTTATTTTGCATCTCCAATCAGACTCTAAATTTTATTATGTTCAACTTAGAAATAGCTTGAAGATTCTGCCTCTGCCTTTGATGAGGCCCACATCTTTCCTTTCTTGGCTCACTACAGCCTTGCCCTGAAATAGTGATTCTCCATCTTTCTTTCTGCCCTCAAACACTGGTGGAACCTGACATACTTCTGTCCGTTTCAGTGGCTTCCTATGGCAATGTTTCTCGTGGTGGAAGGATAGAAGGTAGAGAGGTAGGAGTATGACAGCCTCTAGGGTAACATGTGCATTTTAAAGAAACTTCTAAGATGATTTTGATGGTCCCTAACATTCTAACTCATGCCGAAGAATCACTAGTGTTAAGTTATTTAGCCCTTGGTAACACGGCTTGTTGCTGTTCTTAGCTGTCATCAGGTCAACCCAACTCATGGTGACCCCATGCACAGCAGAATGAAACACTGCCCAGTCCTGCACCATTCCCGTGATCAGTTGTAGATCTGGTCATTGGGATTCATAGGGTTTTTTTGGCTGATTTTTGGAAGTCGATTGCCAGGCTTTTCTTCCTAGTCTGTCTTAATCTGGAAGCTCCACTGATACCTGTTCCGTACCCACTGATGGATGGGTGGCGGCTGCACATGAGATGCACTGACTGGGAATCGAACCTAGGTCTCCTGCATGGAAGGTGAGATTTCCACCACCAAACCACCAATGCCTCATGTAACATGGCTATAACCCACATTTTTTCACCACATCAAAGACTCTGCTTCTAGGTATGGCTGGCATCTGTCTCTCTCCCAACCCCACAGCACCTTCCTACAGAACCAAAGCCTCTTTTCAAATTGACAGTCCCTGACAGTAGCAGATGGTCCAATAAGCAAGGTAAATACAGGTTTACTTGTGCTTCCTTACAATCT
>NW_004447074.1:2870-3584 GCF_000243295.1 Trichechus manatus latirostris | reverse complement strand
CAGTACTAAAGTCACTCCTGAGGTTCACCCTTCAGCCAGATCAGACAGGTCTATAGGGCCAACAACAACACGCATGAGGAACAACGTCCTTCGTAGTTCAGTCATACATATGAGACTAATAGGCGCATCAGCCCAACAGCAAAGACGAGAAGGCAGGAAGGGACAGGAAAATTGGCGCGAATGGAAATAGGAAACCTGGGGTGGAGAAGGGGAGAGTGTTGACACATCGTGAGGTTGGCAACCAATGTCACAAAACAATTTGTGTAGTAATTGTTTAATGAGAAACTAATTTGCTCTGTAAACTTTCACTAAAGCACACACACACACACACAAAAAAAGAGGAAAGAAAGAAATGGTTTTCTCCTTGCTCAGCTGGACCAGCGATGTGCATCACCGCATAGCTGTCACCTTCTCCATCACGGGGTGTTGGGAAGCCTTGTTTTCTGATGCAACTTGGGTTTGTTGGACTTTTCATGGGAAGGTATCATGCACACACTAGTTGCGGTGTGTATGTCTAAGATTCTGTGTGGCACCTTGTATACATTGATAAAGTGACAATAGTAATGGCCTCCAATCTATGTTGTTCCCAGGATCAAAAGCTACCCCAAGAGTGAAGATGCTCCAGAGGGGTGTAAGGGTCGTCAGTAAGGGCTGACCCCCATATTCAAAGGATAGTGTTGTAAATGGGAGAAGAAGCTGGATACGCTTGGAACA
>NW_004447074.1:0-1213 GCF_000243295.1 Trichechus manatus latirostris | reverse complement strand
TTTTTTTTTTTTTTTTCGGTAGCTCTTATCTTTCCAGTTGGCTTGGTTTTGTCATTCTTCCTGAGTGGGTGACCTGAGGTGGTGCACCTTCTATTTTAAGAGTTATTCCTTTATTATATTAGAATTAAAAAATTTATATTTAGTTCCATTTCTGATTAAGGGTATTTTAGATATACATGGGCGTGAAGGGGTTAGATTAGCTAGTTCATTGTTTACTTTGTTTTAATTTGAAGCACTTTAACATTTTTATGTCACTGTGTTTAACGTATGTACTGTCTATTTATGGCAAGTGATCCATTTATGGTGGTGGTATAAAGTGTCCTTATAAAACGAAATTATGTAAAATGAAACTGTAAAATGAAAATAAAAAGAGTCCACTTAAAGGAAGGTGCAGTGATTAAGTGCTCGGCTACTAACCGAGAGGTCGGCGGTTCAAACACACCAGCAACTCTTCGGGAGAAAGAGGTGGCAGTCTGCTTCTGTAAAGATTACAGCCTTGGAAACCATATGGACAGTTTCACACTGTCCTATAAGGTTGCTCTGAGTGGGAATTGACTTGAGGGCAACAGGTTTTTTTTTTGGTTTGTTTTTTTTTTAAATAAGAAAATTAGAGTGGGGCAGTGTGGGGACATGGCAGGAATTGGGCCGGGGAACAGTGGATAGACTGTGAAGGACACCTTGTAGCCCCACTGCAGGTTCCCTACAGCTCTAGGCTCAGTAGGGTGGGGGACTCATGGAGCCTCTATGTTCTTTCACCCACCCCCTGCCTCCGGGTGATTCTGACCTGCAGAGGCCGGGCCCACCTGAGCAGATGACGCCGGCGTCCTGGTGGTGGCCACAGTTGTGGGAGAACCAGGCACTGTGCGGGCACCACCATAGCCTGGCCTCATGCCCCAGGCACTCCACGTCGTCCAAGGCAATGGGGCCCAGGCCATGGCCAAAGTGTGCCCGCCCGAGGGCTGACGCCGCCCTGCCGCAGCCCAGCTGCCGACACACCACCTGGGCGTCGCGCAGGTCCCAGCTGTCATCACATACGGTCCCCCAGCTGCCGTTGTAGCGCAGCTCCACGCGGCCCTCACACGGGTGGCTGCCGTTGCTCAGCCGGAGGGCCACATCTGGGGACGAAGACACACTCTGGTCACTGGTCGGGGTGCTGCCCTTCGCCAGTGCCTTAGTGGGAGGCGTGGGCATTTCCTCGGAGTTGACTGCTCTC
>NW_004447073.1:2850-3575 GCF_000243295.1 Trichechus manatus latirostris | reverse complement strand
ATTTTTCCCAAAGGGGGTGTTTTTTGATCAGCAAGGTAGGTTAGATGCATGTATTTATCTTTTGCCAATAGAGCACTACTTTTCACTGGTTCTGGAGGCTTGAGTAGATTCTCCGCTGCTCAGTCTCTCCCAATGTGGAAAATGTGTCCTGAGTGCCACAGCTTGCCTCACTCCTCATGCCAACTGATCTGGCCTGCAGTGTGCCAGTTCCCGCTGGGTCAGGTCTGACCATTTCTTGCTGCTTCTGAACCGTCTCTCCCTGTCCCTGCTGCTCAGTCCGAGTCCTCAACTTTGTCTTTGATGTTCAGGGCTCCTAGATTGTCATATAGAGTTGATTCACTTGTTTTTTGGGGTCTTTGTTGTAAGAGGGACCACAGGAAGCATCTGACTACTCTGCCATCTTGGCCCCACCTCCTGATACATTATTATTAACTACAGTCTACAGTTTACATTAGACTCACAATAGATTCACAGTTTGTATTTTACATTCCTATGGGTTTTGACAAATGCATAATGTCATGTGTCTACCATTACAGTATCATATAGAATAATGACCTGTATGCCACCGATTTGTCCTTCCCCCCTCCTCCAAACTTCCAGGTACCACTGATCTTTTCACTGTCTCTATAATTTGCCTTTTCCAGAATGTCATATGGATAGAATCATACAGTATTGTCATGGATTGAATTATGTCCCCCAAAAATGTGTGTGTGAATATGGCTAGG
>NW_004447073.1:0-836 GCF_000243295.1 Trichechus manatus latirostris | reverse complement strand
TCCTCACTCAGAATGTCTCAGAGCCAAGCAAGGACTTTCAGACAAGGGAGGTGTGGGGAGTCTTGAAACTGCTCTTCAGGAACAATGGCTCTTTGTTGAGGCTTTTGTTATTGTTCCTATCAACAGGGATGAATCTCAAAAGTAGGAGTGTTTCTATTTCTAACTGTTTAGTGTTTGTTTGCTGATAAGGGAGGGATAATATCATGTAATAAATCTTTCAGAAATGAAAATGCTAATGCCAGTCTTAAAAGTTTAATAAGGATGACCCTTTAAGTGTGCTTGTGAAAATCTGATACAGAATCATTATTAGCATTTTGAAACCCTGAAAATTACAGTCTGGGTTGTAATGTTATCCCAGTCAAGACTTTCTCTAAGGGAAAACAATGTGCAATCCATTATTTATAAATTTAAAAAAAAAAAAAAATTGCTGCTGAATACTGCCTGATCGATCTACCTCTGACTCTAGCTCTCAGTCTGGAAGTTTTCCCTTGAGCTCCACTCCGTCCAGGCATCTTTCATTGGAGCCCACTTAAGGCAGCAACGTAAGGAATCCCTGCAGCCCTGAAGGGGCTTGTAACCTTCTCTACATGTGTGTTTCAGTTTCAGCCCTGTGGCTGCACAGCTGGTTGGAGGCTACTTCTGTTTGGATGAGATGAACTAGTGGTGGAGTCTATAAGACTACGTTTACTGGACCTCAGTCAGAAAAGTGCTTCTAGACACTTCTCATTTGAATGAGCTGCTAAAACTGTGCTTTGAAGGTGAAAGCAGGCCAATTGGCAGAGCTCCAACTGTGGACAATGATCAGCATATGACAAAGGTGACTGACCCTAAAGATT
>NW_004447072.1:2527-3634 GCF_000243295.1 Trichechus manatus latirostris | reverse complement strand
TAAAACAGTGCTCTGGCCTAATGGAGAAGCAGCAGCTAGACAAGCCTGAGTAAAGGCTCTAGAATTCTCTCTGCAGCTGGAATGGAAGGGCTAGACTAGGCAGCAGGTCTAAAGAATGGTAGGAGCTATTATAATGCAGATTTCAGTCAAGCTTCATTTTGAGTGACAACATCCATCAGTTAGTAGAGGCTGCCTTGACTGCTATGTTCGGAAAGATCCTGAGGTAGTATCTGGGATCCCAGGAAAGAGGGCTATGATCAACTCATGCTGCCTGCCACAGGCACAGTATCCATATACATGCCATGTACTTGCCACCCCTGTAAATGCAGCTACTGGTAACACAAGAAAAGGAAGGGAAGTTCCATAAGAAGCATATTCTATGGGTTCCAAGGAGAGAGATCACATTCATCTAAAAGAATCAGGAAATGCTTCATGGCGAGGTATCATTTGAAATAGACCATAGGAAATTAATAAGATTGGTAAAAAAGATGAACTTTCTTTTCGTGTAGAGGGAACAGCAAAAATAAAAACATGGAAGCAGGAATGTTCAAGGACTATTTGGAGAAATAATGAGTAGATTTGTTTGGTAGGAGGATAACATACATGCATAAGAGGTATGAGAGATGAGGTAGGGAAGATAATTTGGGGAGATACTGAATAAGGTATAGACTTCCACCGTAAAAGCATATTATTGGTCTTGGTAGGTAATGGGGATCCAATGAAGAATTCTGTGGAGTAGAGTCATATAACCAGAGTTGAGCACTGGAACAAAGAATCTGACAAGCAACGCACAGAATAAATTTTATGGAGATGTTTACAACAATACGGAGGCCTGCCACTCGCAACACTGTAAGCTACAGGTATTTAGAGCCTGAACTAAAGATAGTGTCAATGAGTAAGAATGCGTACTCTGTTAAAAATAAAAGCAAAGAGATTTATTGAAGGTTCAAGACAGTTTGAACTGGGCACGTGTCTGATCTCACAAAGTGAAACCAAATGTTTCAAAATGGTGGGGTTACAGAGACATTTTTATGAAGTAAAATACAATATTCTGATTGGAATTTGCAAGATTAAGTAAGCAGGAAGTGGGACAACTCAAGGCAGGGG
>NW_004447072.1:0-1158 GCF_000243295.1 Trichechus manatus latirostris | reverse complement strand
GAATTTCTAGCACGGAGAATTAATTCAGGAGGAAGAAAGATGACATATCCATTTTTCACTAGGTTAAGGGTCTTTCAACATATCTAGAAATCAATATCAAAGCAGCACGTGGATCTAGATATTGCAAAGGATTAGGTCCAGGAACATAGATTTGTGAGTCATCTGCTTAGGAGGTGATAATTGATGCTGTGGAGGAGCTAATAAAAATCCTAAGGAAGGAAGTAGTACATGAAGAAAATTGTTTGTTTTGGCCAACCTTCTTATGGCCCAGAATCAGATTTTTTGTATTATCATCGCTTTCCATTTCTACTGACCCCAATTACCTCAGGGCAGACCTCTGTGTTCTGTTACACAGAATACAGCAACAACTCTTAAGTAATAAATACTACACGGAAAATTAGACAGCTGTTTCTTTTTACAACAGCAAAACAAAACAGAAAAATAAACTAACTACAGCCAAGATATTCCTTCATTTTTCACAACATCGAGTGGGGCCATGAATTTTGCTCACTGTTGGGATGCTGAACAAGCTACCAATAAATGTGCAGTGGCAATGCCAAAAGGAAGGGATGCAACCGACCAGCAGCAAGGCCTAGGACATCAAAGCAGTTTGTGTGATTAGAGAAGAGTTTGGTAGGCCCAGGAGTCTATGAGTAGAATCTCACAGGCATTGGAAGCCATAATTGAAAACTGCCGTTAAAGACCATGAAGCTCAGGGTCTTTGTAACTTTTTACTGCAAAACTTTTCTTCAAACTAAAGCTCACTTTGTGTCTTAGTTTCTAAGTGCTGCTGTAATGGAAATATCAAAAGTGGTGGTTTTAAAGAGTGGAAGTTACGTTTTCACAGTTTAGGAGGGTAGAAGTCCAAATTCAAGGTACTAGCTCTAGAGCAAGGCTTTCTTTCCATCCACTCTGTGGGAAAATCCTTGTCTCAGCTTCTCCAGCATTCTTTAGTTCTCTGGAGATCTCCACGTGGCATCTATCTTTCCCCCACTAATGCTCTTCTCTGTGTCTAATCTGCTCTTTTTATATCCTAAAACTCATTAGGCTTAAGACATACCCTACACTGATATGGCCTCATTAGTTAGAAAACGCTATTCCCAAATGGGATTACATCCACAGGCACAGGGGTTAGAATTCCCACACATTTTTGGAGGA
>NW_004447071.1:2310-3634 GCF_000243295.1 Trichechus manatus latirostris | reverse complement strand
ACAATGGGGATCATTCTAGGATCTACTGCCTAGGAACTTCACCAGGTGTATGTAAAATAATACCTGTAAAACCAGTGAGATGGTGATACATGTAACTCATGCACAAACTTAGTGGTTGAAGAATTTCAAGAAAAAGTGGGAAGCAGCATATCAATCCCATTGCCATGAGTCGATCCTGACTCATAGCAACCCTACAGGACAGAGGAGAACTGCCCCATATGGTTTCCAAAGAGTGCCTGGTGGATTCAAACTGCTGACCTCTTGGTTAGCAGCCGTAGCTCTTAACCACTACACCACCAGGGTTTCCAAGCAGCGTATAGTACAATTCAAAACAGTGCTGGGTTTGGTGGTGTGATGTTTAACAATGTCACTTCCCTCTTGGACTTGTTTTCCAGCCTGCACCATGAGGGGGATAGAGTTAAGTGAAAATCAGATAATATCACTCTCTGATACAAAGCCTCCAGTAACCTCCCCTTATGTTTGACATCTGACCTAAGGGCCTTGTCTTAGACTAGGTGGTGGGACGTCTTCACTATGGCTCCCAAAGATCCTGCCTCCTGGCCTACACATGCGTTGCCATCCCCTTCCCTTAGTGTGGACTGGACTCAGGGACTCACTTCTAAGGAATAACATAGGGCAAAATGGTCTTGGCTCTCTTATATTCTCTCTCTCTCTCTCATGGAAGCATGTATGATCTGCCCTGTGGAGCGGGCCATGTGACAAAGAACTAAAGGACGATCCCAACCAACAGACAGGGACAGAGGCCCTGAGTATAACAGCTCACAAGAAACCCAGTCCTGCCAATAACACGGGAGTGATCTCGGAAGCAGATCCTTCTCCCACGGAGCCTCAATTGAGACCACAACCCAATCTCCTGAGATGCTTTGAGGCAGAGGCACCAGCTAAGCTGTGCCCAGAGTCCTGGTCCACGGAGACTGTGAGGTCACCCATGTGTGTTGTTGTGAGCCACTAAGTTTTGGGGTCATGTTGTCACACAGCAGTAGATAACTTCTCCAGTCCACCAGGTCCTGGGATCTGTGCCTGACCTCACCCCTCCCACCCTCCTCTCCTCCCAAGCTCACCTCAGCCACACAGGTCACTATCTAACCTCCTCTCTGGACAATCTCACATCCTTTTTTTTTTCTGAGATGAAGAATTTGATATTTTTAAAACGAAAAGAATTTATACATCATTATTACAAGTTGTAAACTTAAGATTTTATGTGCATGAATTTTTTTTGTTGTTGTTATTTAGGTGAAAGTTTACAGAGCAAATTGGTTTCTCATTAAATAGTTAATACACAAATTGTTTTATGATTTTGTTT
>NW_004447071.1:0-987 GCF_000243295.1 Trichechus manatus latirostris | reverse complement strand
GCCCAGAGCAGTGACTGCAGGACCAGGACCTGTCCTCTCTGTGTTGCCCTGGGGGTTGGCCCAGACCAGGCAGACCCCTGGGAACCTTCATCCTGGCGTCTCCCTCACCCCATGCTGTGGGCCGTGGACATGTGGCTAGGAGACTGGATGCCCCATGGCAGATCTGCCTCCACCCTCTTTCTTCTTTCTCCCTTGTCACCTCCTTGCAGACCTCTCCTCCTCTGACCCCACCCGCATGGTCCCCACCTGTGAAGTCCATGTGTGTGCAGGTGCACATGTGGGGATGCTTAGAGGAAAAGAGCCCCTTGTGTGTGGGGTGGGGGGGAGCACAGGGGTCCCTGCATCTTACGGGCTGTCATTCCCAAAGCAAACCCCACGGGAGGGACTTGAGCCTTGGGCTAAGAGCCAGAACACTTCCTTTTCCTCTGGACTCTGTCCACCATGTTTGTCCTGTGGTGGTCCTGGCCCCTCTCTAGGCCTCGGTTTCCTAATTGTGCAGTGAGTGGTTGAACTTGGAACTGTGTAAGCCTGTTCTCATTGAGGACGCAGAGCCAAACCCCCCAGCCCGAGAACCAGTGTGGGTGTGGACACAGGGCTCAGTTCAGGGGCTGCAACAGCTCCAGGCTTCCCTGGAGCAGGCAGAGGCAGGCGCGCACCTCTCCAGCAGTCAGGCCTGTATCCAAGGCCACAGGTGCACACAGGAGAGTCAGTGCAGGGCCGCGCACAGCACGTGCATGAGACCCCAGCTTCGCCACATGCATGCACCACGCAGCAACCGCTCTGGTCAAGGGGCAAGTCTCACGTTTCACGCCCCGCTGCTCTGTGTTTTGTGCTCACATATTTTCCTCTTAAAAGCTATTTATATTCCTTTTTCTGTGTACTTTTTGTTTCTGTTTCACATTTTTCTATCATGTGGCTGCTCTTGTTCTTATTGGTTCCTGGGAGCTCCTTATATATTTGGGATGTTAACCACTTTGTGATTGAGGT
>NW_004447070.1:2606-3638 GCF_000243295.1 Trichechus manatus latirostris | reverse complement strand
TACAGGAAATGGCAGTTGGGTAATGCGACAAGGGAATGAAGACTCAAGAAAAGAAAAGTGGGATCCAGAAAGATGAAGACAGGTGTACTAAAACTAATGATCACCATTTATTGAGTGCTGACTATATGCAGGGCACTTTACATGTGGCATCTCTTTGATCCTGCCTGTGAAGACAGTAATAGTTATCCCCTTGTTCCAGCAAAGGGAACTGGAGCCCAGGGAAGTTAAATGACTCATTCAGGGTTCTGCAGCCAGAATGTGAGAGAGCTGGTTTTAGTTGGGCTTAGTTGATTTTAGTTCTGTCTGACTTGGAAGTCCTTGCTCTTTCCATTAAACCACACTGCCTGCCTCAGGTGTGTAGAACACATGGGACTCTTGGGAGAAACATCTTGTTCCTGATCTCATCGTTGTTTTGAAGCAAGAGTGTGCTGCTAGGCTAAAGCCAAAGTAAGATTTTTAGTGGCGATGATTCAGGCTATGTATGTTACCATATGAGTCTGATTTTGCCAGTGAGAATCAGCTGGATGCCAGGCCTGGACACCCTTGAGCAGGGTTCAGAAGACTTTTTCTGTAAAAAGTCAGATCTAAAATATTTTTGCTTCGTTGGCCATATGGTCTCTGTGCAACTACTCAAGCCTGCTGTTGTAGCACAAAAGCAGCCATACACAATACATAAACAAATGGGTGTGGCTTTGTTTCTATTTAATTTTATTTACAAAAACAAGCAATGGGCTAGATTTGGCACGTGAGCTATACTTTGCTGACTCTGGCTCTTGAATCTATTCGATGATGGAACGTCATAATCACATAAATATATCCATAAACTAAGCTTTCCTTGGACATGTGGAACTCTCAGAGATTGTCTGGGTCACATAGCCGACTCTGAATGTCAACTCTTGGAACTCCAGGGAAGTCTAGAGAAAATGAGATGGAACTCTCTGGCACACAACTCTTCTTATCTCAGCCTGACTGCAAAGAGAAGCTAAACAATGTTGGTCTTGGCCAGGGAGCTTTTTATAAGATAATTATACC
>NW_004447070.1:0-742 GCF_000243295.1 Trichechus manatus latirostris | reverse complement strand
GTCAATACTTAATCAGAGTTAAATAGATTTTCTTTGTGTATAGCATACCATTTACAGAAATTATGATGAATTTTAGTTTGCTTCTAATTGGGGACCAAAACTTTCTGGTATAGTTTTTTGTTTTTAAACTGCCTGGGGTTTCTAATTGTCTTTCTGTTTCTTGTTGATAAATGAATAATATGCCTTCACTCTTCATTTATAATCAAATTTATCCAGTTACCATTTTTAAATAAAAATTTTTATTTAATGTTTTGAATATGTAATACATTCCCAAAGGTCATATATAAGAAACTGTAAGATGATCTCGTTCTCACCTCAGTCCTATATTTGCTGAATTTCCACAATAGGTGACCACTGTTATTAGTTTCTTAATAATCCTTTCATTGAATTTTTATGCATATGCAAGCCAGTGCACATAATTATTCTCTTTCTTCTCTCCTTTTTACACAAGGGATAACACATTGTATTTTTCGCATCTTGCTTTTTTCACTTGACAATATATCTTGGTGATCTTTTGTGTTAATCGAAAAAGAGCTTTTTCATGAGTTTTTACAGCTGTACAGATTGCCTTTGTGTAAATAACTATAATTTATTTAACCATAATTTTATTCAATGATGATAATTCTAATCTGTTGCTATTGCAAGCAACACTGCAATGAATAGCTCTGTGTGTAGGTCATTTTACATGTGTCCAAGTATAGGATAAACTCCTAAGAATTAATTTATGAGTCAAAGGTTATAT
>NW_004447069.1:1835-3578 GCF_000243295.1 Trichechus manatus latirostris | reverse complement strand
AAACAATATGTGAACTACTTTTTCATGAGAAACTATTTGTTCTGTAAGCCTTCACCAGAAGTAAATTAAAAAAAAAAAATAACAATACTGTCAAGTGTCAAGAGGGGGGAAGTGCCAGTTTATTGTCATCAGAGCTCACATTTTGTTAAGAGAAGCCAGAACTTCAGACTTTTAGGTAAAATCTCACTCACTTCAGAACTGTTAGCAACTACTTCAAAATGTTTAAATATCATCTGAGCCAAACAAAACATGAATGTGGTCTAATTCAGCCCTTGTCCACCAGTTTGCTGCCTCCCCTTATGGAGAACATAAAAATCCAGAAAAAGATTCTTCAGAGGATATACTCACATCCAAAAAAAAAAGAAAAGAAAAAAAAAATCAACAATAGGTAAGGCTGGATTTAGGGGCTCAGATTACATCATTAGGTGTCTTTTTCTTAATCTCTTAGATCTTTTTCATTTTTTCCCCTTAAGGAAAGTACTCTCTAGTTTTCAGCAGAAATAGAATCTCTAGGCTTATGTGTTCCTTACCCATTGCTGTCTGAGTCAATTCTGACTCATGGTGACCCCACATGTTTCATAATAGAACTGAGCTCCAATGTTGTGTTCTACAGAAGTAGATCTCACCACTGGGTAGATTCAAACGATCAATCTTTTGGTTAAGAGTTGAGCACAAACCGTTTATGCCACCCAGGAACCTCATATGTTCCTAGTGGCTGCAATTTGGAAGTAGAGAAACTCAGGATTCATAGCAATTTCTGAAAAACCCTATGACTTCTGAGATGATGTGGTCATCTCTGAACTAATTATCATATCTAGGGCATTGGGTGGATAGAAGACTCTGATAGGCCACCTTGGACCACAGGCCCAGCATGGTGGTAAGATACCATCTCTCCTAAAACTTCCATAGACAGATGGTACAGGTTGACCAGTCAGGAAATTCTATCCCTGTGGACACAGCACAAATTTGGGGAGGAGTAATTGCTAGAAAAGCAGAATTGTATTACCAGAGAAGTAGAAAAATATGAAGGAAAAAATAACGTATGCATCTGGAAAGGAGATTAAAATTCAAAATACACAATAAGGCAGCTGATAAAAGTTATTGATACTTGTTAAGGTAAAAGCCAAAAAGGGTATGATTTCTTAACAGCAATACTCATGTCAATAAGCTAAACTTATGACATTATTTCACTGTGAAAATACTTGAAACAATTGCTAGTGTCAGTAACATTCTTTGATTAAGGAAAAGGGATCCTGCACTAAGCTCCACATTTTAGAGGGACCCACATGTCATAAACATAGTCAAAAATAAATGTATTAAAAAACACCAGGGTACTTCTGCCCTCTTGCTGGCCTAAGAACACATAACCCTAACATTCACTCTTATATCTAGCATCTTTTACTCCCCCAGAAAAATGCTTGTCTACATCTCTTGTTCTTTATCGTCAAAACAAAAAGCAATTGTATCCAAATACCATTAAGTTTGTGGGTTGTGGCACTATGAGATGGATACTGCCTAGTGATTTGAATGACAGAAGCTCTTAGGGCAGAAAAAAACAAATTAATTAATTTGTCAAATTCTTCCTCTTAGATAACATGAATGCAGTAGGTTCTTGTATAAAAGATTATCATTTTCCAGGAGTGCCAATTGTCCATTTTCTTGCTTCTGTTTGCATTCCAATTTGTGATTCCAGAGAGACTCACCAGCTAGCACATGTTACACATAGCAGATGATAAATGTTTC
>NW_004447069.1:0-1475 GCF_000243295.1 Trichechus manatus latirostris | reverse complement strand
TTTTTGAAAACATACAATAATTTTATTTGTGAGATCTTTACACTTACTTTAATTTGAATTTTTTATGAAAATATATTCAAATTTTGCACTCTTTGAAGGAAAAGACATTTTAAAAAAATTTTAGATTAGTGAGAATGAGTACAAGAATGTGTATAAATTAAAAATTAAAAATTTGAACTCATAAAAGAAAAAAGGCTGAAAAGAAATGGAGGATGAACGATTTAGAACTGTAAACAATGAAAGTAAACACGCTTCTGATACGCATGACCCCCATAAAATTTATGATTAGAACATTAAAAACTTCATTAAATTAAGATTTAATTATACATGAAAACAACGCACATGAGTAAGAAAATTATTCTCATCAAATTTGCCACTTGAACAGGTCAAATGAAATGCCTTCCTTTCCAATTCCCTTACTAAATGAAGACTTAATTGCCAACACAAACAATGAGAATAAAAAAGAGAATACTCCAGTTGAATTTACAATTTGGAAATATTAAATGAAATTTTGACCTGCCCATTGGAAGATGAAGAAAATTACATTCAGGAAATTGACAAATTTCCTGGCTGAGAAAGACTAAACATCTTCAGCTTTATTAGATGAAGCTCCTAGAAAATGGCCATCACATCCTACTGACACCATAAGAATTTTTTTAGCAAAATAGAATTCAATTCAGATTAATGAGTCTATGCTAGGATTTTAGCCCAAAATTCAGAAGATAATTTTGGTGTCATATACATTGCATACTTTGAATTTGTCATTAAAGAGATGGTCTCAACGTGCCAATACAAATGTCATTCTTTGGAACAATTCAAAGATTACATACAATATATTCTGGATCTATCAAAGATGGAATATCTTGATCGGAAATACATATCAAATTTGACCTTACAATTTCTTGTTGGCATTCCCATTTGCCAACTAACTGTTAAAACAAATTTAGGTTAGACAAGGTAAAGTACTAGAAGAGGTAAGTAAAACAAGAAAATATCCTTAAATAAAAAGTTAATGTGGTATTCAGCAAAAAATAAAATTAAGTTTAATCAGTGTTACCCACAGTTATTTGATAGAAATATTGTTTGCTATTAATAATATTACATTTATAAAATCAAGCAAATACTTTTTCAGGAGAGTAAGGAAATATTTTTTCATAATTTTAGAGAATTTTTTTTTTAATAAATGAAAAGAAAATGTATGTGAAGTACGCAATAAAATTCACATCCCAGTAACAGAAGACATCAGAGAAAAGATATAAAACTTTTCCCACAATTCTGAAGGAAAATATTCATATAGAGAGAGTTCGGGCAAAATGGCGCTCTAGGCAGAAGCACCATGCCATCGCTCCACAGCAAAGATCCAAAAAACTAAGCCAAACAGAGAATACAACAATCCTGAAACCCTAAAACATCAAATGAAGAGATAAAGAACTCAGCCAAGCACCAAATGGAGTGAGAAAACTGACAGAGAACAG
>NW_004447068.1:2074-3628 GCF_000243295.1 Trichechus manatus latirostris | reverse complement strand
ATGGAAATAACTCAAGTGACCATCAAAACATGATTGGATATGCAAAACATGACATATAGATACATGTAATATTATGGAGCCATAAAGAGCAATGAAATCCTGTTTGTTCCAATCAATGGACAAATCTTCAAAACACTGTTCCAAGTGAAATAAGTGAAATCTCAAGAACAATTATTGCATGATTCCACTTAGATGAAAATCTACAATATGCAAAGATATACAGCAGATTAATGGCTAGGAGAGCTAGGGACAGAAAGCATGCGGAGTGACTGCTAAAAGCAAAGCAACAACCATGAAAAGGATATTCAAAACTAAATAAATAGAAATCTATGAAACCCTACCATGTGTTATTGATTAAATATTTTATTGAAAATATGGGATATTTTCCAGTATAAAAGCAGGCCAATCGCCATTCTGCCATCAAAAGAGTATATAATCACTACAAAGTAAGATCATCAAGTAGGGAATAACATATGAAGCAGCGCGGCCAGGCTACAAGGAATCCATTTGTACTACAGTTACTAGATCATTCCAGAAAGAGGTGTGTCTTAGTTATCTAGTGCTACTATAACAAAAATATCACAAATGGATGGGTTTAACAAAGAGAAATTTATTCTCTCACAGTCTAGTAGGCTACAAGTCTAAATTCAGGGTGTCAGCTCCAGCGGAACGCTTTCTCTGTCAGATCTGGAGGAAGGTCTGTGTCATCGATCTTCCCTTGGTCTCAGAGTTTCTCTGCACAGGAACCTCAGGTCTAAAGGACGCGCTCTGCTCGCAGCACTGCTTTCTTGGTAGTATGAGGTTCCCATGTCTCTCTTCTTGCTTCTCTTTTAGATCTCAAAAGAGATTGGCTTAAGACATGATCTAATCTTGTAGACCTCATCAATATAACTGTCGCTAATCCATCTTTTTACATCATAGTGATAGCATTTGCAACACATAGGGAAATCACAACAGATGATAAAATGGTAGACAATCATACAACACTGGGAATCATGGCCCAGCCAAACTGACAGATAATTTTGGGAGACGCAATTCAATCCACGGCAAGGATACACTTTTAGGCAATATACTTTTGGGCAGCAGAATCCACCATAAGGACGGAGACTCACCATAAGACGCAGAAATCCTTGAGTGGGTCCAAGGGAGGGAGGAGGAGTGTGTAGAGTCAGCTGGGGTTCACCATGATCTCTTGACACCCTCTGGTGTGTCTGAAGGTTTACATGAATGATGGGAAATAAAGAAAGGTCAGGTCACCCTATCTGAAAAACAGGATGTTGAGATGAGATTCTCAGTGCTAGCATCATCATGAGGCTTCAGAATGAAAGGACTCAGGAAAGTAAGAGTCATGTCTATTCACTGGTGGGCTTCCCCAAGCTCTCTAGATCCACCCTCCCCACTCTCCCTCAGGGACAGGGGTTCCCCACACCTTCCTCTGTCACTTATCTGACCCCTACACCTGCCTTGCCTCTCCCACTCCCACAGAACTGGCAACAAGCCTGCCTGGGAAGGTGGGGATCAGAACCAAGGATGAGACACACCAGAGGAAACACA
>NW_004447068.1:0-1289 GCF_000243295.1 Trichechus manatus latirostris | reverse complement strand
TTGTCAATGACATTCCTCCAATCATGATCCCCCATTCTTCTTCATATATTCTGCCTTCTCAGATGAGTTGTTAAGCATAGAGATTGAAAAAGTCAGATGAAAGGATCCATTATTGCCACACCTCTTTTCCATGGACACTAGAAGAGTCTAAGTCCCCCAAATGCCTCAGTCACAATCTCCAATAGAGGACCCCAATAATGCCTAAATGTTCTTGCTTAGCACATTCAAATGACACACAGGCACATACACAGACAGACGTACAAACACACGCACAGACCAGTGTTGTGTTGGTAAATATTTATCAATTCTCTCTCCATTGCGAGCGTTGCAAACCTAGATTTGTAAAGACTGACAATTTACCTGATACAACTAATGCCACCATGGCCAAATACAAGGTACCAGCCTGATGTCACTGACCCACAGTTGAGCAGAGATATGCACCATCTACTATCCCAAGTTAACAGGAGCCAATTCCAGCATAACTGATCCACTTTTCTATGACTATGTACACACATTCCACCCGCACCATGAGAAGGACCCTTAAGTCACATCTCTAATATGAAAACCAAATATCACTACATATTTCCAGAACACACAACTCCTCACACCTTCTAAATACACACATACAACTGCTACCCACACCCTGAATACACAAACATACCACCGGTTACTGCCTATGGTTTTATGAAAAAAACCCTATGGACCGTGGATACTCACAGCCATTCCGACATGTATATATATACTCTCAACTCATGCCTGAACACGCACATGTACAACCAACACAACCTATATTTAGTCACTGAACACCCTACACACAGTCAAGCTCTCTAACGCCACCAAGTTCAAAATCTCACCTCACAGGCCACCCTAACACAGACTCACACAAAATCCCACATCTCTAAAACACACATAATACCCAATTCCCAAATGTAGGCATCATTTATATAAAGCTTCTCAGTTTCCAAATAAACATACCGAACCTCCCACATCCTCCTTAATAAACATCCCAGAAAACCAATACAACCAAATACACACACAACTACATACAATCTATATTCTGAATATATATAAGTACATCACATGAACACTAAACGCACATACAAGCTACACCACCAAAATCTGCAAGAATTAGACCAGAAGGGGGGGCCAAGATGGCGGAGTAGTCAGACTGCTTCCTACATCCCTCTTATAACAAAGACCTGGAAAAACAAGTGATTTGATTGTATATGAGTATCTAGGAGCCCTGAACAAGGCAAAGTTGAGGAATCTGACTGAGTGGCGGGGGGAGT
>NW_004447067.1:2656-3635 GCF_000243295.1 Trichechus manatus latirostris | reverse complement strand
TAGCAACAATTGTGAGGATGGCACAGGACCAAGCAGTGTTTTGTTCTGTTGTACATACGGTCGCTATAAGTCAGAACTGACTTGATGGCACCTAATCACAACAACAACACTGTGACTAAAACAAATTTGACATAGATATTCTTGATTCAGGAAACACAAGCAGTAATAAATTGGAGTATACAGCAGGATGAAATTAAATGCCTGGAGTTTATCCAAGTCTTCCAGCTGCACTTCATGCAAAGAAGAGGAGACAGCAGACCCAGTGCATTGAAATCATGGATGCTGGCTGGTCAGCTAAGCTCTCTCCCCCATGTCAGCACACAATACAAAGCATTCTTTCCATAAGTCAATTCAAATCCCTGCAAAAAGCCAAGTTCTACTGTGCTGTTCTTAGGTTTAGTCACTCTCCACAGATAACTATATTGCTGACATTGTTGTTGTTGCTTTTAGGTGCTCTCGAGTCAGTTACAACTCATTGTGAACCTATGTACAACAGAACAAAACACTGTTCCTATGCCATCTTCACAACTGTTGCCATGTTTGAAACCACTGTATAAATCCATCTAGTTGACATTAGGTCCTTAAATAAAGCATCCATCATATATGGCTACAGATAGTACCTGTTGGTGCATCCAGATTAGGCAAAACCAAGTAAGCAACAGTGGCAAATGTCGTTTAAACATCTAATTTCTGCTTTAAAGTGCTTCATGTTTCACATGGACTTTATGACAGCTTTTTCTTCAGTCTTCAGAGGGTTTGGGAGACCCAAGTAATATCCAAAAGAAGAGTCCCTGCAAACCAAGGAGTTATAGGAGGTTTTAATGTGCCTACTACCCTGCCAAGGCACCAGCCCTCCATCTCATTCTTTGGCTCATTTGCCTGTTCATAAATAACGTATGTGGCCAGCGCAGCATGTGGCTACACAGCAGAGGGAGAGAACAGTGTTGATCTTACCTGGCACTGTCCCAGCATCAATTCC
>NW_004447067.1:0-766 GCF_000243295.1 Trichechus manatus latirostris | reverse complement strand
TTCTCAAACACTGGTCAGAGTTCAGACGAGCTCAGTGGCTGCACATTAGGATTACATGAAGAGCTTTGAAAAATCCTGATGACCACTGGTCTAGCTTCACATTCTGTTAAGTGTACATTCCCAGGTCCCAGACCTAGAGATTCCAATTCAGTAGAGATATTTAAACCCCCTACCTAAAAGTGATTCTGACTGACGTCAGTGAGTTGTAAAAACTATGCATCTAATCAATGTCCCTATTTTGCAAATGAGAGTTACAGACAAAGAGATGCTTATTATCACTACAGCTGGTATAAATGACCTATGCTACCCTCTCTTAATAGCCTACGTTTGGAAAAAGAGGAGAAATTAAGTGCACTGGAGATTTGAAGCAGGGGAGGAAGGATTTTCAAGGAATCAAAGACAGCAGATCAGTAAGCCTGACGATATTGGACAAACTCCACGGTTTTACCAAAGTTCAGTCGAGTTAGTATGTTTGAAGCACTTAAAACCATGCCTGGCACATAAAAGCACTATGTAAGTCTTTGTTAAACAGAATAAATCAGTGAAGACGGCCCCTATCTGTAATATGCACTCCTCTCTCCAGAGTACTTAACAAGGCAGTCACTCCAAGGACCTTGTTGTTAGGCGCTGTTGAGTTGGTTCTGACTCATGGCGACCCCCCACACAACAGAACAAAACAGTGCCTGGTCCTGCACCATCCTCACAATCGTTGTTAGTATGTTTCTGTTGGAAGAGTCCCAAGGACCTTATCCTTTAAATAATACAT
>NW_004447066.1:2036-3644 GCF_000243295.1 Trichechus manatus latirostris | reverse complement strand
AACCATCATAGCACTAGGGCTCCTATGAATGTTCTGAAGGGGATTCATAACTGGTGTAAAAATGGCGCAGGGTCAGCATCTGACCTCATCTGACCTCACAACAGGGAAAGAGAATCAAGATCAACAGCCCAAGGCTGATTCCCATGAGGCGGAGGTCAGACATGCCTCCTCCACCATCTTTGCCAATTCTGACACCAATAGTCACTCTAATAGCACTCTGTACATCTTTGCTGGGTTCGATAATTCATTGCAATGGCCACACAGAACTCACAGAGAATACTCATGATTATGGGGTTTGTTAAGGAAGTAACAGTTACTATTCAGATTCAGGAACACTCAGGATACAGTTCTTCCATAAGGACAGCCTCTTTTCAGTTGTGCTTGTAGGCACAAGATCGGCAGACAATATAGCAGGCTGCTGGCTCAAGTCCCAAGAACCAGAGGTCAAATGATGCCAGATGCAAGATCCAGAGCAAGCAAAAGCCAGCAAGCTTTGCCAGAATGTCTATATATATGTTATGGATTGAATTATGTCCCCCAAAAATGTGTGTCAACTTGGCTAGGCCATGAGTCCCAGTATTGTGTGATTGTCCACTATTTTGTCATCTGATATGATTTTCTATGTGTTGTAAATCCTACCTCTGTAATGTTAATGAGGTGGGATTAGTGGCAGTTATGTTAATGAGGCAGGACTGAATCTACAAGATTAGGTTGTGTTTTAAGTCAATCTCTTTTGAGATATAAGAGAGGAAAGCAAACAGAGAGACGGGGGACCTCATACCACCAAGAAGGCAGTGCCAGGAGTAGAGCGTGTCCTTTGGACCCAGGGTCCCTGTGCTGAGAAGCTCCTAGTCCAGGGGAAGATTGATGACAAGGAACTTCCTCCAAAGCCAACAGAGAGAGAAAGCCTTCTCCTGGAGCTGATGCCCTGAGTCTGGACTTCTAGCCTACTAGACCGTGAGAGAATAAACTTCTGTTTGTTGAAGCCATCCACTTCTGGTATTTCTATTATAGCAGCACCAGATAACTAAGACAATATATTGGATGCAGGCCACACCCCAGAGGAAACTCTCCTTACAACTGATTGACTGATCACATCAGATCACATCATGGAAGTGATTACATTATATCACAAAATGGAGGATGACTGAATCATTACATAACTGCCAAATTACATCATTATATAGCTGCCAAACTACATCATTACATAACTGCCAAACCACTGAGAATCATGGCCCACCCAAGTTGATGCACAACCTTAACCATCACACAATCAATGATTATTATTCTCATGCACTCAGTAAATACTATTGAGCATCTTATATGTGCCAGACTCTGTGCCAGGCACTAGCACTATACCTACGACACTGCACAGTACAGGAACCATCTAGATACCTGTAAGTAAAACATACATGCAGAAAAATGCACAAATCATAGTTGTACGATTTGATTCTCATAAAATGAATATACCCAGTAAAACCACACCCCCCATATCGAGAAGGACAACATCACCAGCACCCCTAGAAGTCCTCATCAAGTTCCCTCCCAGGCACTGGCACCTCTCCTCCCAACAGGGAATCACTATCTACAATCTCAGTGTTGTGGCAG
>NW_004447066.1:0-1144 GCF_000243295.1 Trichechus manatus latirostris | reverse complement strand
GGAAGGCGAGAATTCTACCATGAACCACCCACTGGCTACTGTGCTCATATTTCATGGTAAGTTCAATATCCACATAGATGACCCTGGCCTCTCTCCTTTACCGCTTCTCCTCCAGTAATATTGACTCCCTTCACCCTGCCTCAGCTGCACATTCCCAGGGTCACACCATTGATCTTGTCATTACCAGTAACTGTAAAACCCTTCTCCACACAATCTCAGTCCCAAACATTGCGCTCTCCGGCCACCACCACCACCTTCCTCCTCACTCCTCCATTGCCCAGCTCCAGTCATCCCTCAACTCTACCAGACCTTCACTCCACTAGCCCAACCATCTTCTCTCTGACCTCACACCCTTTGAGTTCTCTCTTCCTTCCTTACCTGTTCAAATTCCATGGTTGGTCATTCTAATCATCCTTAACCCGTTTGTCCTTCTCTTTCTTCTTTGTACTACCTGCTTGATGAAGCTATGGCCCTGATTAAATCCAACTTATTGTCTATCCTGTGCAGCAACCTTGTATAGCAACCTATACCTGCAACCATGCACCTGAACTCAGCTGGAGAAAAGCACACAGAAAAAATGTGCAGATGTGGTGCAGTGAATTACTTTGTGTGGCCCTTCTAGTCATGGTCTTTGTGACTCCCACAAAATTATTGGGTAGGAGTATGCAAATAAGGTTTTTTTTGCCCACCAGGCATTGCTAATAATGCAAATAAGATGCATGGAACACTTGCGGGGGTGAGACCATGCAAATAAGGTGTATAGAACCCTAATGAAGGGAGCCCTAGTGGCACAGTGGTTAAAATGCTCACCTGCTAACTGAAAGGTTGGTGGTTGGAACACACCAGCTGCTCCACAGGAGAAAGACATAGCAGTCTGCTTCCATAAAACCTATGGGGCAGTTCTACTCTGTCCTATAGGGGAACTTTGAGCCAGAATTGACTTGATGGCAATAGGGTTTTGGGGTATGAAACCCTAATAAAGGGATTGGTCAGTTTTGCCATTCAATTAGGCTTAAAATGAGCCAATCCCAGAGGCACGAAGAGGACCTTACTACCATCAAGAAGAGCCAGGAGTGGAACGCATCCTTTGGACCTGGGGTCCCTGTGCTGAGACTTTCCTAGACCCAGGAGACAGAACTGTAAC
>NW_004447065.1:2536-3595 GCF_000243295.1 Trichechus manatus latirostris | reverse complement strand
CACTCGGCCACTGACTGAAAGGTTGGAGGTTCAAGTCTACCCAGAGGCATCTCAGAAGAAAGTCCTGGCGATCTACTTCTGAAAAATCAGCCATTGAAAACCCTGTGGAGCACAGTTCTATTTTGACACACATGGGGCCACCATGAGTCAGAGTCGACTGTATGACAGCTGGTTAATCCTGTGGCAAAGATATTGGCGAGAAGTCCAGTTGAAGGGGCAGCATCAGGGAAGGAACAGAAATAAAGAGTTTGGGAAATCGGTCCTGAATAACTAAGTGGTGATCGACTCGGAGACAAGGAAAATGTGTTGCTGTGTCCTTTTGCCAGTTGTACATATGCAGATACATCCTCTGTGCTGAGAAGTGTGCATGGATTTCTCTAGAAGATCCTGAGTGAATTAGTGTCTAAAGTGGAGTTGCGGCTCTAAAACACTTATCAAGTGTTTAGAAATGAGGTGTCTCAGCGCCAAGAGAGTGAAAGCAATCCATGAAGGCATGCTTGACCAGCACTCAAAAAAGGAGACAGTTGCAACACAGTCCTTGGCTCCAGTGCTGGATTTTTCCCATTCATACCCTTTTTTGACAGGTGAATTGTTGCAGGCTGTGAAAAACCTCTAAGAGGAATTGGTTGGACGCCTCACTCAGAGCAGGCATCTATGTGCTTGCAGTCCTGTTAGCAGCAGAGGTACCATTTTGTGCGGTGTGCTGGGGTCAGTCTTTCTCAGCCAAGGCCACTGTGTCAGAAAGGAGGCAAGGTCACATTGGACTGTAGCATATTTGTGTTAAAAAAAAAAAAAACACCAAACCTTTGGCCGTTGAGTCAATTCCAACTCATAGCAACCCTATAGGACAGAGCAGAACTGCCCCATAGCCTTTCCAAGGAGCTGCTGGTGAATTCGAACCGCTGACCTCTTGGTTAGCAGCTGACTTGGTTGGAATAAAGACTCTCAATTTAGTAAATACTTGACACTGGTATAATTTTTCCAGAATTTGTATTTACTCAGTCCTATGGAATGTTTACGGGGGCAGTGGTGGTTCAATGGTAGAAGTCTCACCTTCCA
>NW_004447065.1:0-1175 GCF_000243295.1 Trichechus manatus latirostris | reverse complement strand
TTGTACGTAGGTATACATTTTGCTTATCCATTGATCTGTTCACCCACTCATACATATTTTCGTCAACAGCTAAGACTTCCTGTTTATAGATTTAAATAGTAGTAAAGGATGTAATAGCCTGTAAATCACAACGCTGTATGTATGCTTTAAATATATTTTCATCTAAATGTTGAAATTACTTCATTTTTGGAAAATGTCCAGCATTGTAAAACAAGTGATGGCAAAGCCATTCTTCATTATAAAACAAATCAAGCAAATCAATTTACATAAATGTGTTAACATGCAACTCCAAACAAACATCTCACATCTTATCAATGGAAAAAGCAAGGGGCCTTGCAATGAGTTGTCCTCTGGGAGAAATGAGATGGGAGAAGGGTGCACCTTGCTTGTATAAAGTGGGAGAAAAGTAGGGAAAGAAGAACCAGCATAATTTCTGGCAAATCAGTTTTAGGAAAGAGGTCATGGAGGCTGAGGCTCTGGACATTCCACCCATTGTCAAACCCTCCATTCTCATGGCCCCTCTGGAGAGTCTTTGTAAACCTCCAGGTGTTTGTGTCTTCCAAATGGGAGACTGCTAATGTAGAGTACACAATTCTTACCCAGACATACAGGTAGAGGAAAATGACAAGGAAAGAACCCCCAAAGATACTGTGAAAACCAAAATTATACTGGCTGAGGAGTAGGTGGGAAGTTAAAAAAAAATAGGCAGAAAAATGAGATTCCGTTCATATTGTCCTTGAAAATGCATGGATGATATTGAGACACACACACACAGAAGTACTGGTGGCTAGCAACCATTTCCCAGCGTGTAGGTCTTCCTTGGCTGGCCCTTTTGCAGTGATCCCAGCCTGTCCATGGTGAGCCTGCTGGGTCTGGGAGCAGCTGCTTCTCACACCCTCTGACCACACCATGCGTAGGGATGTGTGGGGACTTGGTGCAGGCTCCTGACTGCCCAGGCCCCTCCTTTGCTCTTTCTCAGGGTTGCCGGAGCTGATTGGGTCAGTCAGTATGGTGGAGTTTTCACTCTGGGCTGGTTCTCCTGAGTGATACCTGCCGCATGCCTGGAGCTCCCTTCCAGAAGCCTCTTGCACTTTACCAGTTGCCCCAGTCATGTTCTGAATCAGCACCACTTGTTTTAATGCTGATTCTGGAACGAACACACACACACACACACA
>NW_004447064.1:2237-3647 GCF_000243295.1 Trichechus manatus latirostris | reverse complement strand
TTATCAAATGCTTAAAATAGGCATACCATCCCTGGGTGGTGAAAACAGTTTGTGCTTGACTACTAACCGAAAGGTTGGTGGTTCAAACCCATCCAGTGGCACAGCAGAAGAAAGGCCTGCTTCTGTAAAGATTATGGTCAAGAAAACCCTCTGGAGCTCGGTTCTGCTCTATAACACATGAAGTCGCCATGAGTCAAAATCAATTTGATGGCAGTGGGTTTGGTTTTTGGTTTTAATGTGGGCATGGTTCTCTTATCCTTTTTTCCTCCAAATCCCTGCTCCATTTCTATTAATTTTCCCTTATCCCAAGAAATGGTTACTCAAACTAATTCATAGCCCTTATAAGGATTTGGACACAGCGTCAACCAAGATTTATTTTTGTATTACAAACCCATTTGTTTTATTTTTTAAGAGTATGTACAGAATGATACTATCAAACAGGATTTGAAGTAGTGTGTGTAATTTACTTAACAGAACCAAGTAATGTTCTACCACAATTTGAATGTCAATTATAAGCTATTCTTTTCCATTAATTGAAAGAACTCCCCCATTGTCTACCCAGCAACAATTTGTTTTCCTAGGGTGGTTTTTTAATGTTACTTTCAAATGAAATAGCTTTTCATTTAAATAATTTACATTTCATTACATCACTGTAGCCTCTCCTCCTCACAGAGAGATTACAAATGTTTTTATGTAAAAGACTGGCTAGTCTTGCCTGGCCTTACCTCACCTTTAGCACAAACAGTTCTGTCATTTATTAACCTGAGAAAATGCCTTTCTCTGCCCATCGTAAAATGTAAAATATTATTTTACAATTTATTATGTAATTCAAGACCCTGTTTTGTCTGTTTGAACTGGTTGGTGGTAGATATTTGCTATTCTTTAACATTTCATTGAGTAAAAGGAGAGGTCTGCTTATTCAAGTACTTAGGTACTTTGACTACAACTATTGACATGGAATTTAAAGGCGAGATTGAGCCAGTTCATAAATACAACAGTTGATCCAAGAGGTTCTCTGTCTGGGGTGAATCGATCAATGAAAACAAGAGTTATAAAAAGAATATATGTCCACTATCCCTTTGGACTTTCTTTACTTACATACCTAGAGCAGCTACTATTTATAGTCTGTCTTAAATAGCCTGCGTGATCATCTCGTCTCCAATTCTGGATCAGTTAAGAGGAAATAAAGTACCTATGCAGTTGTATGGGTTACTCTTATTCTTAACTTGAATATTCTAGAGAATATGCTTACTAGTTTTAAGCCTAAGCATTTTATTTGGGAGACAGCTTTAATTTAGTCACTCAAAAAAATTTCACTGTTGTGTAGGTGTGTTGGGTACCATGCTATGTATGGGGGTTACAAAAATAAATAAAACATAATCCCTACCCTCAGGGAGTTCTTAGTTTGCT
>NW_004447064.1:0-821 GCF_000243295.1 Trichechus manatus latirostris | reverse complement strand
GGGAAGGATTTGACCATTCAACACATGTTTTGGGGAATAAAAGCCCAGACCAGTGTAAGGAATTTGCCCCGTTCGTGTTTGCCACCAGTTTTTTCCAGTGAGAAATAAATATGTAGTTCAATCAATTCATTTGTGAAAATTCTAGAGAGAGTGTGGTATTCCCTCCTCCCTTCCCATCTGCCGTTGCCTGGGATCTGACATGAGTTTCTGATCTGGTAGCAAAAGTAACAGATGTAGGTAAAATAACAACTTGCTGAATGAATAGTTGAAATTTACTTAAGACTGAATTAGAATAACAAAATTGGAGTTTCTGAAATCATTGGAACCTTATTATATGCTATTTGCCTGGAGTCTAAGCTGCAAAGCGGTTATTGTAAAGGTGAAACTGTTGTAACCAGGGCTGATGACATTTGTGGAAGGAAGATGAGAATTTCCCAGGTATCAGAATTGAATGTTCTTCCCTTCCGTTCCCCTGCCTGCCTCCTCACATAAACATAACCTTCCAGCCACCACTGACTAATTTAACTTCTGCTACTTGCTTCAGCCCTTTTGTTCCCTGATACGTAACCTTGGGTGATGACTCATACCTCAATCCTTGCAGGACTATAGAAGGTTTATGGTATAGATAAAGGGGCATTGGTAGTTTAATGGTAGAATTGTGGTCTGTCATGCGAGAGCCTCAGGTTCAATTCCCAGCCAGTGCATCTCATCTCATGCAAAGCCACCACCCATCTGTCAATGGAGGTTTGTAATGTTGCTTTGATGCTGAACAGGTTTCAGTGAAGAATCCAAACTAAGAGTAGGGAGAAAGGCCTGATAAT
>NW_004447063.1:2507-3593 GCF_000243295.1 Trichechus manatus latirostris | reverse complement strand
AATTGCTGGGTAATATGGTTGTTCTAGTTTTTGAGAAACTGCCACATTGTATTCCACAACAGCTATGCCATTTTGCATTTCCACCAGCAATGGATAAGGGTTCTAATTTTCTCACATTCTCGCCAACATTTGTTATTTTCTTTTTTTTTTAATCTTAGCCATCCTAGTGGGAGTGAAATGGTATCTCATTGTGGTTTTGATTTGCATCTCTCTGATGGCTAACAACATTGAGCATCTTTTCATGTGTTTGGTGGCCATTTGAAAGTCCTCTTTAGTGAAATATATATTCAAATCTGTTGCCCGTTTTATGATTGGGTTATTTGCCTTTCTGTTGTTAAGTTGTTGAAAGTTTGTATATATTTTGATTATTACTTAGCAGATATATGGTTTCCGAAGATATTCTTCTAGTCGATAACTTGTCTTTTTACTTTTTTGTTAAAGTCTTTTGATGAACAAAAGTTTTTAATTTTTTGTGAGGTCCCGTTTATCTATTTTGTTCTTTGCTGTTAGTGTTTTTTTGATTATATTAGGTAATCCATTGTTAAAAGCTAAGCCTGACAGTGTTATCCCTGCATTTTCTTCTAAGAATTTTATGGTTTTAATTTTCACATTTAGGTCCTTAATCCATTTTGAATTTTTTTTGGTGTACAGTGTAAGGCATGTGTCCATTCAAATTTAAGAGGGAAATACTAAAAGGCTAACTGAAATCTCTCTGATTGTGAGCTGGTGAAAAGGGTCTGTTTTCTTGACTGGTGGGACTCACTCTGTGGTGACTGCATGAGGATCTAATTTGTTTTTTTTTTTGTTTTTTTTTGAGGGGGGATGGGATGTCAGTCTCTGTAGGTCTTTCTTTCTTAACCTGCTTACTTCCTTAGAGACGAATCTCCCGTTTCCTAACTTGGAGTATTAGCCTATCTGCCAGCCTTTAGGGGGCTGAGCTGCTGAAGGGGACTGGGAGTTGGGGACCTCACTAAATTTTATACAAATCATGACTTAATTCTCTTGTTTTTAGTATGGCCCTTCACCCCTCCCCTCAGCTGGGCCTAGCATCCATGACTGAAGAACTGTTTGGTTTAAACTCTCAGA
>NW_004447063.1:0-1228 GCF_000243295.1 Trichechus manatus latirostris | reverse complement strand
TGTTAAATATTCAATGACTTTTTGTTTCAACCAGAAGTTTTCACTTCAATTTTTTTTTTTCAAATGCAGTGATGGTGGGAAGGTAGTGAGGAGATAAGAGAAATTCACACACTCACCCCAGCATCTATGCAATTAACCATTGGTTGGTTCTCTTCAGAGTGGGCTAATGCTACTAACCCAGGTTCCTTCAGCAGCAAGAGTGGATCTGGTCACTGTGTCACATCTGGTCTCTTGTAACTGGGGCACTGTATTTTTGTAGACAACCTACAGCAGTTAGGCTATATTATGTACAACAGCTATGTTGTTCTGAGTAAACTCCCCTCTTCTTCTTACCATCCAAATTACATCTCTCTTTCAAGACCCAGCTATAGGAATTTAATTTACTGTGTAAACTGTCAACAAAAGTACAATAAAATATTACATATATATAAAGACCTAGCTATAGACCACATTCTGTTCTCATAGTGCTTATTTTATTAGAAAATACGGTGGTATAATCAAATTTATTGGTGGGTGAATATTTAAATAGTATATCCACTGGAGAGTCATTTTAGATACATTTATTGGTAAGTCTAATGCTCTGTTCTTTCATGCTACCACCCTATACTCAGGATCCTGGAGGTTTCACTTCGTGCTGTGGATTCATTCATTCAGTCAACAAATATTTATACCAAGTGCCTCCCATGAAAACTGGAAAACTCACAGGCTTTTCCTAAAGTCCCTGGCTTCTCAGAAAGAATGGTAGTTGCTATGGATTCATAAAATGTTAGAATTGGAAGTGACTTTAGGGATTATCAAGGGAGCCCTGGTGGAGCAGTGATTAAAGTGCTCAACTGCTAACCAAAAGGTTGGCTGTTCAAACCCACTAGCCACTCCATGGGAGAAAGATGTGGCAGTCTACTTCCGTAAAGATTTACAGCCTTGGAGACCCTATGGGGCAGTTCTACTCTATCATGTAGGGTAGCTGTGAATTGGAACTGACTTGACAGCTGTGGGTTTGGTTTGGTTTTTGGTTTAGGAATTATCTAGTTCACGAGGTCCAGAAAGGTGAAATGAATTGACTAAGTCAGGTGACCAATGAGTTGCAGAACTAGAACTAAAATTCAGATCTCATGATTCAGTCCAGTGTTCTTTTCACTAAAATATTCTGCATCCTGCCATGGGCTGAAGAGGATATTGATTGGGTATTGTGGAGGGAGATGTTTGATCAGATATTCTTACTGCCACC
>NW_004447062.1:2292-3625 GCF_000243295.1 Trichechus manatus latirostris | reverse complement strand
AAAAAAAAAGCAACACCAGCAGCCAACAAATGGCACTCAGAGAGCCAGCCAGTGTGGGCTGGTGTTTCTGGACAAGAGACTGTGTCCATGGGAAACAGAGGAGGCCGAGTGTGAGTGAAGAAGGGTGGAGAGTGGGAAAGCGTATATCACAAATTGTCGGCGCTCTGGGGCACCTCAGGAAGGAGCAAAGATGGCGCATGGAGCCAGGCACCCGAGTGAAAGGACGGGGAGGCGGCGAGAGGCAAGCGAGAAACCAAAAGAAGCAGGAAAAAAAAAAAAGCACCACCAGCAGCCAAGAAACGGCACCCAGAGAGCCGCCCACCCAGGCACACGGAATCCAAGCAGCTGGCGCCCACTGACCAAGAGACCGTGGCCGCGGGAAGTAGAGGAACAACCGAACAAAAGCCCCGGGATCCCACCAGCGTGGCGGCCTAGACTGGGAAGCAGCTGCACACTCGAATGGAGCCCCGCAGCCCCGCAGGAAAGAGCAAAGATGGCGCTCGGAGCCAGACACCCGCGCAAAAGGAGGGGGAGGTGGCGAGAAGCAAGTGAGAAACCAAAAGAAGCAGAAAAAAAAAAAGCAACACCAGCAGCCAACAAATGGCGCCCAGAGAGCCGCCCGCCCGGGTGCACGGAATCCAAACAGCCGGCGCCCCCTGGTCAAGAGACCGTGGCCACGGGAAGCAGAGGAACAAATGAACAAAGGCCCCGGGATCCCACCAGCGCAGGAGTCCAGACCTGGAAGCAGCCGCATACCCGAACGGAGCCCCACAGCCCCGCAGGAAAGGGCAAAGATGGCGCTCGGAGCCAGGCACCCGAGCAAAAGGAGGGGGAGGCAGCGCGAGGCAAGCGAGAAACCAAAAGAAGCAGAAAAAGAGAAAAAAAAAGCAACACCAGCAGCCAACAAATGGCACCCAGAGAGCTGCCTGCCCGGGCGCGCGGAATCCAAGCAGCCGGTGCCCCCCAGCCAAGAGACCGTGGCCACAGGAAGCAGAGGAGCCCGAGCCGGGGCGAAGAGGGGTGGGGGGTGGGAAAGCGCACACCACAAAATACCGGCTGTTTTGTCTCCCACTGGATGCTCCATGAGGCTGCTCTCTTGTACCCCGGTTTGCTGGTCTCCGATAGGAGTCCAAGATGGTGGATCCGCACTGCGTTAGCTGGTAGGGGACCTCCGCGTGAATCTCTCCTCGCTCTCCATTCTCTTTCAGTATTCTCACTCCATTTGGTGCTCGGCTGAGTTCTTTATGTCTTCATTTGATGTTCTAGGGTTTCAGGATTGTTGATTCTCTGTTTGGCTTAGTTTTTCGGATCTTTGCTGTGGAGGGACGGCGCG
>NW_004447062.1:0-1261 GCF_000243295.1 Trichechus manatus latirostris | reverse complement strand
CTTCAATTTTTTGCAGATGGATATCCAGTTATGCCAGCACCATTTGTTAAAGAGACTGTCTTTTCCCTATTTAACAGACTTTGGGCCTTTGTCAAATATCAGCTGCTAATAGGTGGATGAATTTACTTCTGGATTCTCAATTCTGTTCCATTTGTCTATGTATCTGTTGTACAAGTACCAGACTGTTTTGAGTACCATGGTGGTATAATAGGTTCTAAAATCAGATAGTGTGAGGCCTCCGACTTTGTTCTTCATTTTCAGTAATGCTTTCCTTATCTGGGGCCTCTTCCCTTTCCACATGAAGTTGATGATTTGTTTCTCCATGTCGTTAAAAAATATCATTGGAATTTGGATTGAAATAGTGTTGTATCTGTAGATCGTTTTGGGTAGAATTGACTTTTTCACAATGTTGACTCTTCCTATCCATGAGCATGGTATGTTTTCCACTTATGTAGGTTTCTTTTGGTTTCTTACAGCAATGCATTGTAGTTTTCTTTGTATAGGTCTTTTAAGTCTCTGGTTAGATTTATTGCTAAGTATTTGATCTTCTTGGGGGCTATTGTAAATGGTATTGATTTGGTGATTTCTTTTTCGAAGTTCTCTTTGTTGGTGTAAAGGAATCCAACCCGTTTTTGTATGTTTATCTTGTATCCTGAAACTTAGCTGAAATCTTCCATTAGTTCCAATAGTTTTCTTGTGGATTCTTTGGGGTTTTCTGTGTATAATATCATATCATCTACTAATAGGCATATTTTTAATTCTTCCTTACCAGTTTGGATGCCCTTTATTTCTTTTTTTTTGCCTTCAAGAAAAAGGATCTGCAGCACAATTTTGAATAAGAGTGGTAATAAAGAGCATCTTTGTCTGGTTCCTGGTCTCAAGGGGAATGCATTCAGACTCTCTCCATTTACGATGATGTTGTCTGCTGGCTTTGTGTAAATGCCCTTTATTACGTCGAGAAATTTCCCTTCTATTCCTATTTTGCTGAGAACTTTTACCATGTATGGGTGTTGGAATTTGTCAAATGCCTTTTCTGCATTGATTGATAAGATGAAGTGGTTCTTTATCTTTTGTTTTATTTATGTGATGGATTACATTGATTGTTTTTCTAATGTTGAACCATCCCTGCATACTTGGTATGAATCCCACTTGGTCATAATGAATTATTTTTTTGATATGTGTTGAATTATATTGGTTAGAATTTTCTTGACGATTTTTACGTCTATATTCATGAAGGATATTGGTCTGTAATTTTCTTTTT
>NW_004447061.1:2285-3598 GCF_000243295.1 Trichechus manatus latirostris | reverse complement strand
CTGGCAGTTTGCTTCTGTAAAGATTACAGTTAAGAAAACCCTATGGAGCTGTTCTTCTCTGAAACACATGGGTTTGCTATGAGTCAGAATTGAATGGATGGCAATGGGTCTACCTATCTACCTACCTCTCATCTATCATTTACTGATCAATTTATCAGTCGATCAACAGATATTTATTTAGGAATTGGCTCACGTGATTGTAGGGGCTGGTAAGCCCCAAATCCTTCGTGAGGGAACTGGCTGGAAACTCTGGCGGTCTTGTGCCTGAAATTGGTAGGCCAGCCTTCCGGCTTCAAATTCTAGCAGGATGTCTACGTTATAGTCTTGAGGCAGAATTCTTTAACCCTGGGAAACCCTTCATTTTTTTCTCTAAGGCCTTCAGTTGATCGGATGACACCCACGCCCACTTTTGAGGGTAATCTCCTTGATTAGAGTAGACTGTAAATGTTAATCACATCTGCAAAATACCTCAACAGCAACATCTACACCAGAATTTGACCAAACAACTGGATGCCACACGCTAGGCAAGTGGGCACAGAAAACCAGCCATCCTATCAGGTCAGAACTCTCCCGGGGAGTTGCCTTAATTTTCATTGGTTGCACAGAGACGACCAAAACCAGAACACCAGGCCAGTTGCTGTCAAGTCCGACTCACGGTGACCCCATGTGTGTCAGCATAGAACTGTGTTCCACAGAGTTCTCATGGCTGTGACCTTTTGGAAGCAGATTGCCAGGCCTTTCTTCCAAGGTGCCTCTGGATGGGTTTGAACCACCAACTTTTCAGTTAGTAGCCAAGTGCTTAACTGTGCCACCCAGGGACTCCTACGTAGATGACATCTACCATAAAATCTGTTTCTCCTGTCGCGTAGAACAGACACGGCCAGCACGGGGAGGTGGCGGGCTGGCATTCAGATTGTCGTCTGGGACACGGTGCCTCCCAGGATGTGCCATTTCCGTTTCAAGCAACAATTAAACTTGACATCAAATTACAGTCACTAATGGTTACAAACACAGTTTTACAATAATTAACATGCCAACTTGCCACTAACAAATCCAGTTAAGTAGCACAAATGTACCTTGTAATGTATAACTGCGACCTGTGAAGTAGAGTGGGGACATTCTTTAATGTTTCATTTTTCTAATATTAGCCTGCGTTTCCATGAGTAAGGAAACACTGTCTTCTCATGAGCGTGATAATGGTTGGGTGAGAAAAAGGGAAAACTTTAATTGTCTTCCGTATCCCAACCAGTTGCTGAAATAAGTCACTTTTCTCTAGCAATGTGTTAAGGGTGTCATCTTGGTGAAGGTAGTTC
>NW_004447061.1:0-979 GCF_000243295.1 Trichechus manatus latirostris | reverse complement strand
AGGAGCACAGCACGTCCTTTGGACTCAGGGTCCCTGTGCTGAGAATCTCCTAGACCAGGGGAAGATTGACGACAAGGATGTTCCCCCAGAGCTAACAGAGAGAAAAAGCCTTCCCCTAGAGCTGGCACCCTGAATTTGGACTTCTAGCCTCCTACACTGTGAGAGAATAAATTTCTCTTTGCTGAAGCCGTCCACATGTGGTATTTCTGTGATAGCAGCACTAAGTGACTAAGACAGTAAGCCTCCTCCTTGTGGTAGTTATATGCGCTGACAGCAGTTCCAGGCTCACATGCCTCCTGTTTATAACTAGTAGAAATTAAGGCCATTCTTCCTCCCTGGGGTTCTCACAAGTCCTGGGGTGCAGGAAAATTAACACCGCAGGCCTGAGACCACTATCCTTTGAACGGCTTGCTTCCAAGACTGGCCCTTGGCTGGCATCTTGGAACTTAGATTTGGGGAGGATTTCCACCAGTCCCTGATAAGAATGTCTCCAGTGTCTACACTTTTTGTATGTGGTTTATGCTACACACCTGCTTTCCTTCTGGGAGAGTGGAATGTTGGTACGTGCCAGGCAGAGGGTGTCTACACGACCAGCCCAAGTAAAACCCTGGGTGCTGAGTCTCTAATGAGCTTCCCTGCTAAACAGTAGTTCACACGCTGTCACGCTCATTGCTGCAAGAATTAAATGTGTCCTCTGTAACTCTATGGGGAAAGGACTCTGGAAGCTAAGCCCTGGTTTCCTCTGCGTTCCATACCATGTGCCTTGTTTCTTTGCTAAGTTTGCTAGCCTATTTTCTCCATAATAAATCATAGACATGTATGACTATATGCTGAGTCCTGCTGTCCTCCTCATGAATCGCCAAACCTAGGGGTTGTCTTGACACACTGGGACTGACTGACAGTGGGCTTTAAGTGACAGCAAGCATAACTAGAAGTGGTTTAAACGATGCCAGTTTTTACCTCATGTCAATAACAGAAG
>NW_004447060.1:2639-3653 GCF_000243295.1 Trichechus manatus latirostris | reverse complement strand
GTACAGGCATTCCAGCAACACAGGCATGGCTTCAGCCACCCGGGCTGAAGCAGAGGGGAAGGGTACATGCTTTTTGAAGGCAAAGGTTTGGAGAGATGGTAAATAAAAACACTTCTGGAGTCAAAGTCAAGTTAGCATCCTTGGTTCTATACCCTGGGATGAGGAAGGATGAAGTCCAAAGTAGTCATTATTAAAAGACTAGAGAATGGGACAACTGGAGGACCAGGAGAGAACTCCATTCCTGATCATTATTTTTTGCAGGTTGGCATAGCTGGAACCAATGGGCAGTAAGAAAAACGAGCAAAAATACACTAGCATTAAAGGAAAAAGAGACAGAAAGGGGAGACATTTGGGAAGGTGCAGACTTGTCTCTGAATCTTGACATTAATGAACGGCAGGCAAATCAACGTAACTAATGCCCAAAGCTCTACATTTGAACAGTACTTTACTCTTGACAAATACATCTCCTTCTCTCTTCTTTCCTTACCCTATCCTTATCAATATCTTCATGTAACAGATGAGGAAGCTAAAGTACAGATAAATTATTTGCCAACACTACATATCTAATTAAGTATCACACACCAGAACTCAAATCCAATTCGTCTCCCAAGTTGATTGTTCAGAAAGCAAATGAAATTTGATCTTTTTTATATTTAGGGCTTTTGGTATAACATATACTTTCCTGAGTCTGTGGACATCTTAAATCCAGTGGAGGATAGCAGTGAGCCTTTGAGAGCAAAGTTCTCTTACAGTCAGTGTTTTGGATTGAACTGTGTCCCCCCAAAACGTGTATCAACTTGGCTAGGCCATGATTCCCAGTATCATGTGGTTGCCCACCATTTTGTGATCTGATATGATTATACCATGTGTTGTAAATCCTAACCTCTATGATGTTAATGAGGCAGGAGTAGAGGCGGTTATGTTAATGAGGCAGGACATGATCTACAGGATTAGGTTATATCTTAAGTCAATCTCTTTTTGGATATAAAACAGAGAAGCCAGCAGAGAGAAGAG
>NW_004447060.1:0-1008 GCF_000243295.1 Trichechus manatus latirostris | reverse complement strand
GATCAAACTGTTTTCAAGTAACTGTGTCCCAGAACAAAGCTTAAGAATAGTTACAGTAATACAGAGATATCCAGTATCCGATGAGTTAAAAATCATAGTGTCCGGCATTGACTAAAAAAATTACCAGGCATGGAATGAGGAGAAAAATCAATCAATTAAACTGATCCAGAACTGATGCATAGGTTAAAATTATCAAAGATTTTAATAATGGTTATTATAACTATATTTCATATGTTTGAAGAATTACATGTATATATAGCTATTATTTATATAGTATTTATATGTATAATAGAAAATAAATACATATATTATTTAACCCATTGCTGTCGAGTAGCTTATTAAAGTTATTATAGCTAATAAGTCAATAAAGGTAATAAATGGAATAATAAAAAATTCTCAATGCATGAAAGGGCAGAAAAAAGAGGAAAAGGAACAAAGAACAGATGGAACACAGAAAACAAATAGCAAGATGAGAGATTTAAACTTAACTTCATTAATAATCACATTAAATGTAAATGTTCTAAATACCACAATTAAAATGTAAGCTGCTTACAAGATACACACTTTCAAGGCAAAGACACATAGATTAACAGTAAAAGGATAGAAAAAAACATAGCATGATGACACTAATCAAGGAAAGCTGGAGTGGCTATGTTAATATCAGACAGAGTAAGTTTCAGAGTAAAGAATATTACCAGGAAAAAAGGTCATTTCCTAACAATAAAGGGGTCAATTCATCAATAAGATATAAGAATCCAAAACATTTACACATATAATAGCAGAGCTTCAGAATAAGCAAAAACTGGTAGAACTGCAAGGAGAAATAGGCAAATTCACAATTATAGTCAGAGATTTCAATATCCCCATCTCAATAATTGATAGAACAAGCAGACAGAAAACCAGTAAAGATGTAGAAGATTTGAACCAGATCAACCAACTGGACCGCAATGACATTTCTAGAGCTCTCCACCTAACAATAGCAGAACAAATATTCTTTTCAAATGCTCA
>NW_004447059.1:0-3655 GCF_000243295.1 Trichechus manatus latirostris | reverse complement strand
GCTGTGATTTTAGTGCCAGGGTTCTCGACTCCCTTGCTTTATTTTGTTTCTTCCAAAACCAGAACCCTGCACGCATACGCACACACACACACACACACACACACACACACACACACACATACACACACATTTGTGCAAATGTTTCTATAGGGAAGATTTCTAGAAGTAGATTTCTAGGTCTCAAGTTGGTGAAGGTGTAGAGAAGTGATTCTCAACCCTGGTTGCATTAAAATTACCTGGAGAGCTTTTAGAAAACACTAATACCCAGGCCCCTACTCCCAGACATGCTGATTTAATTGGTCTGGAGAGGAACTTAGGCCTTGAATTATTTTTAAAAGCTCCCTAGGTAATTCTAATGTGCAGTCACGTTTGAGAACCACTGTTATAGAGAATCAGGAAATCTCATACACTATTGGAGGCAGGAGGAATAATTTCATATAACCCTTTTTAATGTGTTTTTGCCAATATCTGTTAAAATATAAATGTCCATACCTTTGAATGAGAAATGAGTTATTAGGTATTTATACTACAGAAAAATCCATAAAAGTGGGCAAAGGTTGATGTGTCAGTATGTTAACTGCAATATTGTTTGTAATAACAAAAAAAATCGAAATATCCCAAATGTGCATGAATATATTAGTTAAATAATTTACAATATTTCCATAACATGGGATATTATACATTAGTTAAAAATAATGAGAGATCTATATGTACTAAAGTATGATCCCCTTTTTGAAAAATAATGGTTTATATACAAAGAGAAAAATTGAAATGACTTACAAAAAGTCTGATTATAGCTAGTGGAAGGACTGAAGTTTTAAAATTATTTTTTAGTTACTTCAAGTTTTTCTTAGGTGGACAAATAAAACTTGTGTAATAAAAAATTATAAACTGAAGAAAGAAGAAGATCCGATCAGGAAGCATGCTATACACAGATACGCATATACTCCCAAAGAAAACATTAGTTAGATGGCACTTGTTTAGGGATGAAAATTATTATCGCTGCAAGATACAAAGCCAAATTTCATGCACCAACATTAGTCTAGAAATTACAAAAATATCACAAATGGAGAGGTGTAAATTTAGGGGAGCTGAGACTTCCAGCATTCCCCAAAGTAAATCAGCTATGTAAGCAAGCAAGAACCTTCCCTCATCAAGGTGATTTTGTTGTTGTTGTTAGATTCCTACTCGTGGCGACCCCGTGTGTTGCAGAGTAGAACTGCTCCATAGGGCGTTCTATGCTGTGACCTTTCGAAAGCAGTTCGCCAGGCCTCTCTTCCTAGGCACCTCTGGGTGTTTGCAAACAGCCAACCGTTCAGATATTAGTCGAACACTTAACCTTTTTGCCACCCAGGAACTCCTAATAAAGGCCAGATACTGCCATGACTAGGGTGATTAAGAGGGTTAATCTCCCAAGGTGTTGGGAGGCTGACAGAAAGTGTGTGTTTCATAAAGAGCCAGGACCCAAGAAACCGTAGAGACACAAACTCTGAAAGTATATAACGGTAAGGGAAAAGCTGCTTTGTTCTCTGGAGAAATTGGTCAAAGGAGGTGGAAGATCACAGATGGTCACTGCGTACATCATTGGCAATGCATTCACTGTACAGCAAAACAGCAAACTTAAAAAAGACTGCATCCTTGTTCTTCTGTGGGATCTTGTCTCTCTGAAACTTGAAAGACACAACCAACTCCAAGTTCTCTTGCTTCTCTGCTCCTGACCTAGAGAGTAAGAAAACAAGAAGCAGGAAAGTACATATAGCATGTCAACGGAAATGGGTGATGTTTTCATCCCTGTCCCAGTTAAGTCACCCTAATCATTCTACAACACAAAAGTGGTGCTGAAGGTCATATATAAAGTAGATGTGTGCCGATTTCCCTTCCTGACTCTAACAACAGCTCTGATGTATTCATTGTTGTCCTCGTTTGATAGATGGAGAAACTAAGGCTGAGCAAAGTTAAGAAATTTTTCAGAGATTACATGGCTACTTATTGACCGAGCCAGAATTTCTATATAGATTTGTCTAATTCCAATAAGTGTGCTCTCAACCCTCAGAGAATCCTTTGTTATAAATAGCAGTTTTCTAAGGCTCAGGTACTGGCTGGTTTAAACCTAACTGGTATGGTGCCCAGGCTGTATCATTAACAGATGGATACTCACAAGACCCCTGGAGAATGACAATATTGGTAATTTGCTTACCCTGTTCATAAGAGAGGACGGGATCTGGGAGGCATTTTTATGTTCTCCAAGTAAGAGTGGAGGGGGGTGTAGAGACAAGCATACAGAAACGGGGGTTGAGGGAAGGGCAAGATTTCTTGATTACCTTCCATGTGCTAGGCACTTTGTGTAAGGCATCTCATTTCACCACGTCCATCCCTGTTTTTCAGAAAAGGAAACTTTCTAAGATCAAGTCACTTGTCCTAGGCTGCCCAGCTGTAAGTGATAGCCTAGCAGATGCATTATTACTTCTGTGACCCTTTAACATTTTGTGTTTCCTCTGACACGTTATCTTTTGCTGCCCTTATGTCAATGGTGGGTGCTAAGTAAATATCTACTGGTTAACGTGTGGACAAAGATAAGGAAATTCATTTGTTGAGTGGAAAGACTGGGCTAGGAACTAGATACTGAAATGAAAAAACAAAATAGCCTCAGATGTTTTACTCCTGCTTTTCCTCCAGGTCTGTCTAAAATGGGCACAAAAACCCAAATGGGGATCTTTTTGCCAAGTATGTTTATATTGACTTTCCCTTCCAATTTCAGAACAACACCTCCATGGGCACTGATTAAAAATGATCTGAGGCATAGGAAAAAACACCAAATTACTTCATAGGCAATGAGAATGGTCAAAACATACATAATTTCCCTCTCACAATCTGGTGATAACCTTTAAAGTAGAAAACATGTAACAGACACTGGGTCCTGGTGATTTTCCCTAGTTCCCTAGAAGAAAGATGACTGTGATATTTCAGGTGGCCCTTGTATTCTACCTGCATCAATGGATTTCAATAAATAACATTGATAATAAGAGCTGATGGTGACCTTGCACTCAGCAGAGCTCCTTTCTTTCTATCAATAAATTAAACAACAGAATGTGTATTTTTTTGGTTTTCTTAACTATTTTGTCCACAATTAAAATAATCCCTTGATCTTAACAGAGCTAGCTTCCTTCCTTCTTTCCTTCCTTCTTTTCTTTCTTTCTTCTTTCCTCCCTCTTTTCCTCCCTCCCTTCCTTGTTGTTGTTAGGTGCTGTCAAGTTGGTTCTGACTCACAGGGACTCTTTGTACAACACTACCCGGTCCTGTGTCATCCTCATTATCGTTGCATGCTTGAGTCCATGTTGCAGCCACTGTGTCAATCCATCTCTTTGAGGATCTTCTTCTCTTTTGCTGACCCTCAACTTTGCCAATCATGATGTCCTTCTCCAGTGACTGTTACCTCCTGATAACATGTCCAGAGTACGTGAGACGAAGTCTCGGCATCCTGCCTTTTAAGGAGCATTCTGGCTGTACTTCTTCCAAGACAGATTTGTTCCTTCTTCTGGCAGTCCATTGTATATTCAGTATTCTTTGTCAACACCATAATTCAAAGTCGTCAACTCTTCTTTGGTCTTCCTTATTCATTGTCTAGCTTTCGCATGCATATGAGGTGATTGAAAAT
>NW_004447058.1:2538-3657 GCF_000243295.1 Trichechus manatus latirostris | reverse complement strand
ATAATATTTCTAAATTTTACTGGCGATTTTAAATTATTTTAGTACGGATATGCTGACAGACCTTTTACCACAGGATAGGAAGATGACTGTCTTCAAAACAAGGTGACCAAATAGTTTTAAGGTTTCTCCTGTAGTTTACTGTTGTGATACTTGAATACTCCCCACCAGGAAACTGTTCAATGGCCTATTATTCCAAAATTAAGCCCTGTCTGCCACAATCATTCCTTTGCTCTCTAAAAATGATTTAGAGTACAGAGCAGCAAAGATGAATGTAATAAAGGCATGAATAATGGGAAAATATCAATCAGCAGCCATTATATGATCATCTTAAAACCACCTCAGAGAGTAATATCAGTTCTGATCCACTCCCCTATACTCTGAATAACCCTAGTTTTCTCTCTTGAAATGAAATCCTTCTAATTACCACACTTGGAATAAAACACTTTCCACTAGCATGGAGAATACAGTTGCTGAAGAAAATGTCTTCAAAAGGATTTTGGGGTTTTAAGAACTAGCATATATGGCAATCATTATTATTCTGTAATAGTCTTCCTTTTGGTGACAGTACAGCACTGCAGAGGGTTATCTCTTGGACTACAGTGTTTGAGCCCAATTCAAAGTCTCCAAGAAAACCTTTGCAAAGCTCCTAAATTGTCTGGTTCTACAGATGCGTAACAGTAAACATGAAAAGATTTTTCTAGCTATGCTAGCACTGTGCATCTGAGATTAAAATCTGTTGTTAGCAGAGATTTCACTGTGATAATTTCAAAACAGCTTTAGATTTTTGATTGTTTTTGTTTTATCATTTAGATTGCATAGCTGATATCCAAGACAGCAAATGGATGAATATTTTATGTTTCAGTTCTTTTGAAGGACAGTTGACTTTGAGCAGCTTTTGGAAGCCATAGCTCTTAGAAGCCTGTCTCCTAGGAGCTAAAGTTTAAAATTTGCCACTGATAGAAATGAAGAGGTGGGATTGGGGGAGGGCCTTTGAAAACATCACGTTTCTCCTCTCAGGTACAGTAAACGTCCAGCAGTGAAAGGAAAAGTTCTTGTAAATTTGTCCCTTAATTCGGCCCCACCAGAAATGAAAGAGGGAATCTTTAGGTTGTCTCATGC
>NW_004447058.1:0-963 GCF_000243295.1 Trichechus manatus latirostris | reverse complement strand
CTGGCCCCAACCTACATTATCAGGCATCTCCTGCTACATCTGACTTTTCACTGTTTGTCGTTTTGTTGTTGCTTGTTGGTTTGTCTTGATTTTTAAAAATCCACAATATCTTCGTACACTTCTGCCTCTGCACGTGCAGTTCCCTCTATTAATGTCCTTTCCAACTTCTTGGCTGATTAGTTCCTTTGAGACCCACTCACTCCAAATCACTTCCTTTTGAAGCCTTCCTGGATTTCCCACCCTTAGTCAGATGAGCTTACGTCAGTGTTCCCACAGCTCTCTGATCAGCTGTGTCATCATTTGTCATTTATTGCAATATCATTTTACATGTTAGTCCACCCAACAAAAATAAGGACTCCTCTAGGACAGGAATTTTTACCTTATTTCTCTCAATCTCCCTGGAATTTATGCCTGGCACATAGTAAGCACTCAATAAATAATTGTTGCATAAATGGATGAATGAATAAATTGATGGTAAGTGCTCAGTGATAATTTGATGGGTCATCCATTACCTTATTTAGACAACATACCTGACTCTTGTGATGTGTCACTTTTACAGCCCAGCATATCACCCCAAACCAAAACTTCTGGTGGTGTTTACCATTCTAATATAGATGGAGACACCAATTATGTGTGCCTCTGTAAACACACAGGCCCTCAAATTCAGATGGCCAGATTTAGGAACTAAAAATACATGATGCCCACTTAAATTTGAATTTCAGAAAAACAATGTTTTTTAATGTAAGTATATCCCAAATATTACTTAACCTCAAAAATTATTCATTGTTGATGTGAATTTAAATTTAACTGGACATCCTGTATTTTATCTGGTAGCCCTACCTCAAAGGCCAAATTCCCAAACCCTGTCTTCCTGAGTTCAGACCCAGCAATTCTTCTTAGAGAATTTTATGAACTATGCAATTTTATCATCTTTATTAAATAAATAAGCAATCACAATCTCCC
>NW_004447057.1:2421-3653 GCF_000243295.1 Trichechus manatus latirostris | reverse complement strand
GGGGGTGGGGGGGGAGAGAAACATTTATATGTTGTCTCCTTTGAACCTTACAATAAGCTATAACATCCTGATTTGAGAAATGGATGTCACAAAAAAAGTAAAGCAACAAATCCAGGGTTACAAAACTTGTAAGTGATGGAGACAGAATTCAAGCCCAGAGCTTTCTAATGCCTGAAGCCACACTCTCCACACTCTGCCTCATCCCACAGCACCCGAGATGGGCTTGGCAGCCAGGGAAGGAAGCTAGGTAGGCAAGGCAGTGGGTGTGGTGGAAAAGGTTAAGAAGCCAAGGGTCCTGGTATGGGTCCTGACTCTGTCACTACCTTACGTGACACTTCCCTTCTCTTAGCCTCAGTTTCTCCATTTGTAAAAGAGAGGGATTAGACTCAAAAGTTATTAAGGTTCCTTCCAGCTCAAGCACTCTTTAATACCTCCTAAAAGAGGTCTGGGGCCCCAGAAAAAAAAGAAAGAGAGAAAGAGAAAAAGGAAGGAAGGAAGCGGTCTTAGTTATCTAGTGCTGCTATAACAGAAAAACCACAAGTGGATGGCTTTAACAAACAGAAATTTATTCTCTCTCAGTCTAGTAAGCTAGAAGTCCAAATTCAGGGTGTCAGCTCCAGGGGAAGGCTTTCTCTCTCTGTCAGCTCTGGGGGAAGGTCCTTGTCATCAATCTTTCCCTGCTCTAGGAGCTTCTCAGAACAGGGACCCCAAGTCTGAAGGATGCGCGCTCCTGGCTCTTCTTTCTTGGAGGTAGGAGGTCCCCACATCTTTCTGCTCTCTTCTATTCTATATTTCAAAAGAGATTGACTTAAGACACAACCTAATTTTGTAGATTGAGTCCTGCCTCATTAAGATAACTGCCTCTAATCCTGCCTCATTAACATCATAGAGGTAGGATTTACAACAAATAGGAAAATCACATCAGATGACATAATGGTGGGCAATCACACAACACTGGGAATCATGGACTAGCCAAGTTGACACACATTTTTTAGGGGACACAATTCAATCTATAAGAGAAGGAAGGAAAGAAGGAGGAAAGGGAGAAAAGAGGAAAGAAAGGAAGGAAGAAAGAAAGAAAAGAAAGAAAAAACAGCACTTCAGTGGTTTACTGGGCACAGAGACTGGGCAGCAGACATCTGAAGGATCAGGCTCCGCCTATTTTGGGCCTCATGACTTCATCCTGAGGCTTGTGCCAGCCCCTGTGGTTTCACATCTTTCCATCCTGGTCC
>NW_004447057.1:0-917 GCF_000243295.1 Trichechus manatus latirostris | reverse complement strand
AGTCCTTCCTGATAACATGTCCAAAGTACATGAGATGAAGTCTTGCCATCCTTGCATCTAAGGAGCATTCTGGCTGTACTTCTTCCAAGACAGTTTTGTTCGTTCTTCCAGCAGTCCATGGTGTATTCAATATTCTTCGCCACCACCATAATTCAAAGGCATCGACAGAGCTGAGATTAAATGCAGCTGAATGTTTTTTTCCATGACATTCATTCCACAAATGGTCAGAGCACCCACTGGGTGCCAGGCCTTGTGCTCAGTGCTGGGGTGGGGCTGATGGGGGCAGTGCAGAGCTGCACTAGATTGTTGTGGTAAACCACCTTACACCATGAGGAGAAGCTGATTGGAAACACACAACTCCTTCTCACTGGAGCAAAAAATTCACCTTGTACTTATTGGTATGCAACATGCTCACCACAGTCAAGAAACTGAAGTTGCAGGGCCAGACATCGAGAGGTTTATTCATTCTCTCTGCTTGTCTGCCTCTATGATGTTGGCGGCCACTAGGAAGCTTGAGTGATGGAACTCAGCCTCCATAATTAGACTCAAGTCAACCTGGATATGCCACTCAGGGCTCCCCTGGTGCATTACACATAGAAATGCAGTTGTTTGCCTAGAGCAAGAAGCAGAAATAAGTTATGTCACTCCCTTCTGTCCTTTTAGTTTTTATGCACATATATTAAAGAGGCAAATAATCTAGAAGGTTTATTATGAAAACACATAGGATTCCCCTGCCCCCTCATGTCCGTGTTTGTCACCCCGAAGCAGCCACTTTCACTTTATTTACCTGATTATTTTGGGATGGCCTCCATGTCTCTAGATAACATGCTTGTGTAATCACTTTTAAATTTTCAGTGTGAACATTATCTACTGACTTCTCATTACGGAAGATGGAAATTTAGCTCATTTTCTACCCT
>NW_004447056.1:2508-3661 GCF_000243295.1 Trichechus manatus latirostris | reverse complement strand
ACAACACCTCCCCCTGCTCCCCCCGCCCCCAAGGAATTATCTGGTCCTAAATGTCAATAGTGCCAAGCCTGAGGAACCCTGAATTAGGATTGAATAGCTTGGTAGAGAGAGAGCAGGGTGGCTGGACCAGCCAGAGCACAAAAGGCAGCAAGAGTCCTCCAGAATGGTCAGAGAACCTACTGCCAACAGCCTGTCTTGGCTTCAGGAACCTCTGAGGGGCCCCTGACTAGTCCTGGCCCTTCAGCAGAGGCCCACCATCCCCGGGGAGAGACTCTGCCCCAGGCCTGTGAGAGGAAGTAACTGGGGCTCAGAAAAGATTGCGTTTGCTCAGAATGACCTTGCCATCCCAGCTGCAGAGGGGACTGGCTGCAGACAGCTCTTTCCAGCCTGCACACATCAAGCCTGGCCTGGCCCCGGTGAGGGGGAGGCAGCAGTGAGGAGACTGCCCTCGTCTAGCATTGCCTTGTAGCCTGAAGGAATGTTATAGAAATGGACCCTTATTTGGGCTTGTTTTATACTTCTAGGTATGTTGGGGCTACCTGGCGTTTCCCAGACTTTCCTGCAGCCCAAAGGAGAGAAATGGGACCCTGGAGACTGTCCCAGGTCTGCTGTGGGGGGAAGAGCACCCATCTCACAATTGGGGTCCAACAGGGAAGGCTTGGTGATTCCTCTGTCCCTCTGCAGAAAGCCTGTGCCACTGAGGCATCTGAGAAGAGAGTGGAGGTGTTTTCTTTCGAAGCCTCCTCTTGGCACCCCGGCCCTCTGCAGTGTGGAGGGTTTCTACCAGTGGACTGGAGCCAGATGTCCTAGCTCGGTCCTTGAGGGGACAGGGGGATGGAGAAGATCGGCTCCTTGGGGCAGAAGGCAGGATATATACTAAGCAGAGAAGGCTTGGGGCAGGGAGAGTGGTGAGGCTCTTCCTTCCTTCCAAGGAATCTCTTGGTGTCTTGAGTTTCCTCCTGCCAGGTCTGGAGACCCGAGGCCTGAGGTCAGAAGGTGTCACTAAAGACTGAGGCTGTTAACCCATGGCATGGGGTTCAGGTCTGGAGAGAGGAGCAGAAGGGATAGTGAGGGAGGGTCAGACATCTTCCCTTTGACCCCCTTTTTCACGGCCATCCATGATCATCTCAGGCCTACAAACTTCTCTTTCCTA
>NW_004447056.1:0-1298 GCF_000243295.1 Trichechus manatus latirostris | reverse complement strand
CCCAGTCCTAGGGCTCCAAGCAAGTCAGGTAGTTCACACATATTTCTTCTGTAAAAGGAGGAGCCTGATCTGGAAGATTCTGACTGAGTGTTCTGTATTGAAACTTTCTCCTACTCTGGAGACAGAAAACTCCCCTGTCCCTGCCTTCCCTTTTGCCTTCCTGGAATCCCCACACCTGGAAGATGCCTGTGGATCAGGGAGGGTAGTTACGTTCCTGGAGGTTCCGGAGAACAGAAGGAGTGAGGAGGAGGAGAAGGAAGCAGGCCTGCAGCCTCTATCAACATGGTACTTGGGCAGCTGCCTGGAGCTAGTAATGGAGCCTGGGCTCCTGGGGGGAAAGGGACTGGGTCCATGGTAAACTTGAGGTGGCCCAGGCAGTTAAAAGTAGAAAGACCTGTGTGGAAGGTCTGGCTTCTGGCCCTGAGGGGAGGTCTCACAGAGGGGCAAAAATGGCTTCTAAAATGGCCTCCTCGCCCATGGATCCACATTCCAGATTTACTCCTTTGTCTCAGCCTTGCTTCCCTGCCTTTGCCCGGCCTTGGCATTTATTGCTCTCGTCTCCTTATCCACACCTGGGGGCTGAGGAGGGAGCCCCAAGATGGAGGGAGGGAAGAGGGCAGCGTGTGGAAGAGGATCAGGGTGTGAGCCAGGGCTCTCCGCAGGCAAGAAGGTAGTGCTGGTCCTGGGGCCATGAGGAGACGGTGAAAGCCGCATCATACATCTCAAATTCATTTCTAATTCACTTTCCTTCTGAAGTGGTTTTGAGGAAGTGCAATATCTGAAAAGGCAGCTAATGTAGGCCCTGTAAATAGTACATCTGTTAGCTGTAATGGACGGAGAGAGAGAGCAAAAGGTGGATTAAGTGCCTACCGTCCCTTTGGAAAAAAAATCCTTTTGATCTCTCTCCACTGCACAATGCCCTATTACCTTGTTGTCTTCCATCAGCCAGAGAGAGGATGTTTCTTATTGCGATTGCTGCAAATTGGCACCTGTTTCCCAGAGAGTAGCTTTCCCCTGAATTAAGTAGAGCACCCGGCTCCGTCCTGGGTGATAAGGACCTCCTATTAGTGGGTAATGTCAGCGCTGAGCCGCCTCCTGTCTGCCTTGTCTGCATTGGAGACCGAGCTGCTGGCCACACTCTTTGAGCCCGGCCTTGTGAACACATGTGCCAGCCACAGGGCGCTTGGCAGCAGACACGTCTTTCCTGCTCAAGCAATGTGTTCAGCCTCTTGATAGTTCTTTCTGATGGCTGTGGTGGGCCACAGAGCTGCTTGGGAGACTGAGAGCTGACATTTGAA
>NW_004447055.1:2347-3664 GCF_000243295.1 Trichechus manatus latirostris | reverse complement strand
AAAGACTACAGCCTTCAATACGGATTGCACCTCAACATAAAGAAAACAAAAATCCTCACAACTGGACCAATAAGCAACATCGTGATAAATGGTGAAAATATTGAAGTTGTGATAGGTTTCATTTTACTTGGATCCACAATCAACACCCATAGAAGCAAGCAGTCAAGAATAAAAAGGACATGTTGCATTGTGCAAATCTGCTGCAAAAGACCTCTTTGAAGTGTCAAAAAACAAAGATGTCACCTTGAGGACTAAGGTGTGCCTGACCCAAGCCATGGTGTTTTCAATTGCCTCATATGCGTGTGAAAGCTGAACAATGAATAAGGAAGACTGAAGAAGAAGAAGAAGAATTTATGTCTTTGAATTGTGGTGTTGGTGAAGAATATTGTATATACCATGGACTGCGAGAAGAACGAACAAATCTGTTTTGGAAGAAGTACAGCCAGAATGCTCCTTAGAAGCAAGGATGGCAAGACTTCGTCTCACGTACTTTGGACATGTTATCAGGAGGGACTACTCCTTGGAGAAGGACATTATGCTTGGTAAAGTAGAGGGTCAGTGAAAAAGAGGAAGACCCTCAACCAGATGGATTGAGACAGTGGCTGCAACAATAGGCTCAAGCATAACAATGATCATGAGGATGGTGCAGGACTGGGCAGTATTTTGTTCTGTTTTAAATAGGATCTCTATGAGTCGGAACCAACCTGATGGCACCTAACAAAAACAACATTTGGTTAAATGTGTAAAAACAAAGAATCCCTAATACTCTATGAAAAATATTTTGTGTTTTAATGCTTTGGGATTTTTCTCCCTAATAATTAAGAATGTAATGCCCCTCACCCAACCTTCTGATATTCAAGTATTCCTTGTATTAATCATTTGTTCCTACATGTACTTTTCTCTGAAATTCATTATGAATTTCCACTGGTATCTTTAGAGTACTTACACAGATAGACTTTGCACTTAATTTCACTAAGTGCACCTCACAAGGCAACTGAGCCTTTTATTTTCATTTGTGTTGTCCTTTATTTAACCCTCAAGGGACGGGTGGATGGATGATCAATTTTATAGGGAAGTGGCTTAATATTATTGGTTACACTGACTATCAGTTTTGGAACTACACACATCACATGCTTCAAGTTGTTTCCCTGGAGAGTGGAAGTAAATAAAATCTTTTTCTTTGTTTTTGGACTGTCTAGAGACAGATGATAAACGTTCTAGCTTCTCTTTTATCTTCTGAGGTTTAATGTTATGTTCAGCAAGAGTTGGGAAGAATACTGTATAAGACTCTCAGTGGCAAAATAGTCAAGCTATTTG
>NW_004447055.1:0-987 GCF_000243295.1 Trichechus manatus latirostris | reverse complement strand
TGTCCAATGCATCATGCATTTTCTGGTTCTATATTTCCCAGTAACGTTCTCTTCTATTCTCAGCTTTTACAAAATGCATTAAGGGCAAGGAGAAAACTGGTTAGGTGAGCTCTCAAGAACTGTTGTATATGTCTTCATATTGTTGCCAGTATCTTTAAAGTGGATTCTGGAGAGGATGCACTGTTAAGAAGTAATAAATCGTTTTTCTGAGTTCTTTTTTAATCCTTACTAGCTGGAGGTTTGAAGGAGTTGCCGTCAAGTTGGCTCCGACTCATGGCGACCTGATGTATAACAGAACAAAATGTTGTCCAGTCCTTTGTCATTTTCATGATCTTTGATATGTTTGAACCCATTTTGGGGGAGAGATGGTAGAAACTATTATTCTTTTATCATCAATAGAACTCTGAAGCAGAGACTATGCCTTTTGATTTGGCCAAATAGTTTCTTCAACATGTTTTAAAGCTAATACACTGTGCTTCCAAAGCACATAAACCAGGATAGTAAACGCAGAGAAAGACAGAAAGATGGGGAAGGATGAACAAGCCAGATTATTTTGAGCCTTCCAAAATTCACTTGGAAACTTAGCTGATGAATTAAGAAGTGCAAAAAGTAACATAATCTCCCTGTCATTTCACCTGATTGTTATGGACAGGGAAGTTGGTAAGGATGATGTGTTTCTGTGCTCCAATACTATAGCTGGGTTGGTCATGTGTGGAAGCAGGTTACAATGACAATGAGCAAGGCAGCTGTGGGTTCAATGAAAATCCAGCCAGGACCCTTAGATTTTGCCATCTTAAAATCAGATGGCTCAACAGGACAAACTGATTCCTTGATTAGACAGAGTAAATTAGATCTTCCAGAATGAATTCTGACTTCAGGTAAAAATGCAGGTAAATATCTGGGAAAATGGCAAAGAAAAGCCAAAATATTGTTAGGAAGTAATACTTGAGATTTAATGATGGGAAATGGCTTGCTTTAGTAAGGCTC
>NW_004447054.1:1860-3664 GCF_000243295.1 Trichechus manatus latirostris | reverse complement strand
TAGGGTTTCCAAAGCTGTAAATCTTTACAGAAGCAGAATGTCACATCTTTCTCCTGTGGAATGACTGGTGGGTTCAAAAGGCTGAACTTTTTGGTTAGCAGCTTTAACCACTGCGCCATCAGGGCTCCTTTAGCTGTAAAATAGAGAGAATAAATATGTCTAACCTATAGAGTTTCTATGATACTAGATTAAATAATGCATATCAAGTTCTTAGCCTAACCCCATTCAAATGTCTTAACAACCAACTTATTAATGACCTATTGGTTCAGTAATATGTATAACAGCATGAATAATAACAATTTTGTAATACTTTTATTAGTTCTGTATCTAAAGCATTTTAAATGTAGTAAAAATTAGATAAGTATTAAACATTATGATTACGGTTTGAGTTTGTAGGATCACTAACTAGGTAGTTACACACCGGAACCCAGCTCCACCACTATAATCTAGGGTAATCTTTTTTATATACATAAAGATATATCACTTATTTGGTTCTTTATGCACATTGGGATAATGAAGATTAAATAGAAGTTAGACGTTTTGTTTGTATCCAGCTGCTGTAGAATTGACTCTGACTCATGGTGACCCCATGTGTGTCAGGGTAAGAACTGTGCTTCATAGTGTTTTCCATGGATGATTTTATGAAGTAGGTTGCCAAATCTTTCTTCCAAGGTGCCTCTGGGTGGACTTGAACCTCCAACCTTTTGGTTAGCAGCAGAGCATGTTAACACCACCCAAGGACTCCTCTTATTTGTATAAAAAGCCCCCAAAAACTAACTCATTGCTGTCGAGTTGATTCCGACCATAGTGACCCTGTAGGACAGAGTAGAATTGCCCAATAGTTTCCAAGAAGTACCTACTGGATTTGAACTGCCGACCTTTAGGTTAGCAGCCATAGCACTTAACCACTACACTGCTAGAGTTTCCCTTTTTTATACAGTGCATTTAAAATACATTATATAATGTATTATCTCATTATCACAGCTACTTTGTTAGCTAAGTAGAACTGTTTTAATTCTAGTTTATATATGAGGAAACTCAGACCCAGAAAGGTTAAAAAACTTGCCTGAAACCAAAAGCTAGTTAATGACAGTTCTGTGCTAGCAAATCTCTAAAACTGAGGCACTTGGCATAATAAAATGGCTGACATAAGGTCTGAATCAAAACTCCATTTTGTTACAAGCTCCTGCTTCTGCATTCTTGAGAATGTAACCTTGACTTCTTCTCATTCATATGAATATGGCCTTGGGCCTCTGGCCAGGTGGAACCAGGAGACCCTGGCTCCCCCACCCCCCAATGATCTTGTTTAAGCAGCTGCCTTTTGCCCCAAGCCATTCTTAGCAAATAAAGGTGGAGCTCAAGAATGCAGTTTAGCCACTCTTAGTAAATAAGGGTTGTGACTGTAAGAGAAGGAGTTTATTCTAGATATTCCAGGAAGAAGGTAGTTGAAATAGAATCGCTGATGATGTTCTCACCTTGTGGCTATAACCATGTGACCATCACACAGTCCTCTTCCCTATTTTTATGATAGGAGCACACCTTACCCTCCATATTTTGGAGCAACTTTGTATTCTCTACAAGGTTGCTACCCAGTTTGCAAATTGTGTATTCCTCAATAAATCTCTTTATTTTTATTTCAACAGAGTATGTGTTTTTACTCTTGGACATTTTCCTCTGACTCCCAGCTTGGTTCTCTTGTTTGACAGGCAGACTGTACAAGTGGACTTCATAACTCTAGCTTTTGTCTTGACTTAGTAGCCAGTATCTAGATGCTGAATTGATTTCACTTTAAGGAAGCAAAGAA
>NW_004447054.1:0-1380 GCF_000243295.1 Trichechus manatus latirostris | reverse complement strand
TGTATTTCATAGAGGTACCAGACTGATGGAAACCCTGGTGGTGTAGTGGTTAAGAGCTATGGTCAGCAGTTCAAGTCCACTCAGGCACTCCTTAGAAACTCTGTGGGGCAGTTGTACTCTGTCCTATAGGTTCACTATGAGTCGGAATCAACTCGATGGCAAGGGGTTTACTAGACTGACATTTCTGACTGAATTTATTGATTTTTCTGCCTGAAGCGACTGAACACACAAAGTATTTGGACTCCACCTAGCCTCAGTCCATGATTGTTAGAAAAATTTCTTGATCATGGTATGATTTGTCACTTGTCACTAAGTAGCATATTTCAATTGCATTTTTAATAACCCCACAAAGTCGCCTCAGGGAAAAAAATGTATTTAAAAAAAATGCATTCTCACTTTAAAAAGATCATAATAGACATCTCTAATGGATCAAGATATGTGGAAATATTGGGTAAATTTTATGTTTTTCTGGGGGACGGGGATGGTGTAAAGGACGGAGAATGAAAGCATCAATGTTTTAAGGTAAAGGAGGATCGTCTAAGGCAGTGTTTCTCAAACTGTAACGTGCACGCGCACATGAATCACCGGGGGACCTTGTTAAAATGCATAACTTGATTCAGAGAGCCGGGGGTGGGGCCTGGGCTGCCGCATTTCTCACTGACTCCCAGGTAATTCCGCTGCAGGTCCTTGACTACACTTTGAGTGACAGGCCTCCAGGCTGCTCGTTCCAAGGCCCAAATTCAAGGACAGTCATTTTTCTTTCAATCTTTCTGGCCTTCAACAGCCTAAAATAGACCCCATAAGAATTCTATCCTCTAGGATAAGAATTAATTTAATTGAGTAGCCTAACCTGACAGGAATTAGGGCAGCTTTTTGAATTGGTATTGAAAAGAGTATACATCATGTTGAGCTTTTAACCGCTGTTCCCAAGATGCCTGTTTCAAGCCATTCTTGGGTGACTGGGGCCCCCTAGTGGCTAAAAAGATCCATAGCTAGGCAAGCTTATCTCCTGAGCCTTTCCAAAGCCGATTTTTTTCGACTGGGTGATGGTAGGGGAAAGATTTTAGAAACTTTTTTATAGAATCTTAAAGATCAAAATGCAGGATATCTGTGTGGTAGTTGTAGAGTATATTGTCCAAGAATTGAGCAAATTTGATTGGGAGAAACAATGGTTTATTGGGAATGGTAGTTAAGGGCTCAGGCATCTTTAAGAAAATTGTGGTAAATATACATCTGAGAAGCAGTGATAAAAAGAAAATAAAAGCTAAAGAAATGGAATCTCAGAAATAGAGGAAAAAAAGGATACATCTCTACACATGCTTATTCAAGGCTTCTAGAAATTAAGGATTCAAGGATTCAACAAGTGTGAGAAGTGCTCTG
>NW_004447053.1:2548-3657 GCF_000243295.1 Trichechus manatus latirostris | reverse complement strand
AGACCTGTTGGCTCAGTGGTTAATTGCTTGGCTAACTGAAAGGTTGGTGGTTTGAACCCACCAGCTGCTCTGTAGGAGAGATGTGGCAGTCTGCTTCCGTAAAGATTACAGCCTTGGAAACACTATGAATGGGGCAGTTCTACTCTGTCCTATAGGGTCGTTATGAGTCAGAATCGACTCCACAGCAACAGGTTTGATTTTGGTTGGTTTTTGTCTTCACAAAATATCCCACTCAATACTCTGTTACAGGAATTCTGAATGTTTTTTGTAGACAGGAGGTACTTCTTATTTTTGCAAAGTCTTGAAATTATATAAGGAAGAAGATCCTGAGGGGAGAAAGGGATCACTGAGAGAAGGAGGGGCTGCTTCCAAAAACAAACCTCCTCACCCTATGGAATGTCAGGGATCCTGAGGAAAAGGCTCCGAGGGCACTGCTTCCCTGGTACCAACTGGATTGGGCATATGTGGTAGAGAACAGGGAAAGACAAAATCCTGGCACTGCCTCTCACCTATGAGGTAGTGTTCTGCCTATCACCTACTGAGCCTTTTCTTGTTTCTGGGCCTCAGGCTGCCCATCTGTAAAATACGAGCCTGGTGAATATTTGTCATTTTTGGCTGTCCAGCATTGGAGGACCCTCCCTATTTGGAGGAATCCCAAAACAGCCTCTTTAGCTGTGCATGGCTGTCCTGCTTATTTTTTATTGTCCTAATTACTTAAGTTTGTCAGTGTAAGTTTCTGACCCTGACTGGCACCACAAGCTATCAAGGTCTCCTTCCATTCTGATATTCTGTCCTTACAAGAGGAACGTTCCCCTTACTATGCAAACCCACATCACCCACAGCTTTTACAACTCGACAAAAAAGAAGAGCAATCGTCTTGCTCTCAGTCATAACTTGAGATGGTATGCCACTGAGCCTGTCTCCTCCCACCTTCTCTGTCTTCTGATTCATTCCCTAAAGGCAAGGCCAACCCTGCCACCCGAGGCCACCTAGCCTAGTGCTACCTCACAGAAGTAGCTATTTGCTTACATCATCAACTTATAATTTTCAGAGGCAGATTCTTGCTAACCAGGGAAAACCTGAATTGAATAATAGTTATATTTGTAAAA
>NW_004447053.1:0-1793 GCF_000243295.1 Trichechus manatus latirostris | reverse complement strand
AGCGGGGTCACCACAAGTCAAATATAATTTCCTCTAACGATACTCAACTAAGGTTTCCCCAGGAATACTGATTATTTTTGGTTTAATATACTTAAATTGTCAAAGGTCTAAAAGTATTTTGACCACTTAAATACAATTCCAACAAAAATACTCCAAGGATGATTGTATAACAGTCCCAGAACGTGTGGTTGCCTCCAGTCACAAGATCTTTAAGTGAGTAAGATGGTCTGAATTTCTTTAACTATTTGTTTACATCCTCCTTATTTAGGACATAATCCATAATTGCTTATAGATACTACACTTTCCCTCTGAAACGTTAGAAATTTTAAACCCAAGTTTACCTTTCATGTCTATTATAATCTTCACTTGACCTAAACTGTCCAAGTTCTGGTATTGTATAAACTGGGAAGATGCTGAGTTTTCTCGATTGATCCTTAGAGCTGTAGTTCTTATCAAAGGATGATTTTGTCCCCCAGGGGATATTTGGTAATGCCTGGAGACATTTTTGGTTATCACAACTTGGTGGAGTGGGGTAGGGGTGGGGCGCATGCTAGTGGTATCTAGTGGATAGAGGCCAGGGATGCTGCTAAATCTCCTACAATGCATAGGACAGTCCTCGCTACAAAGAATTACCTGTCCAAAATATGTCAGTAGTGCTGTTGTTGTTGTTAGGTGCCATCGATTCCAACTCATAGAGATCGTATAGGACAGGGTGAAACTTCCCCATATGGTTCCCAAGGTGGATTTGAACTGCCGACCTTTTGGTTAGCAGCCAAGCTTTTAACCACTACGCCATCAGGGCTCCATCAATAGTGCTAAGGTGAGAAACCCTGCTACAGAATCTCAAGATGCAAAGAAGACCGCCTTTAATGGCTTCCAGGGTTAGAAAGGTTTTATTGGTAGCACAACTCTATGACTCTTCATGACATCAGAGACACAGTAGATACTGAGGAAAATGTAGGCTGCTTTGCCATGCCCACTCTGAATCAGTAATAGAGTTTTGTTTTGTTTATTTTTTTAATGAAGGCAGCCCCTTTCTTTGATCTTCTTTCAACTTCAATGTCTTCTTCACCCAGATCTAAGGGGAAAGAAGGACTAGAAGAACATTATGGTATAGGAGCAGGCCTGGGGCAAGGTCTGAAGCATTTACAGACTTGATACTCATACCCCTCAGAGCTCATTTTACTTGGAAGAGATAGCATAAAGATAGAAAAAAGTTCCAAACACTTTTCAAAAAAATCCTAACAACTTCATAGATTGGTAAGATTTCAAGCTACTTTAAAAAAAAAAAAAAAAAAAGCATTAAATTACTCTCTCCGCTTTTATTATTTTAATTATTTCTACTTATCCCTCCTCATTCCAAAAAGATTCTGAGGTGACTAACTCTCGCTGTGGTGCTGACTCAATTTTCCCACATCGAGCTTATAGCAAATATGGGTTCTAGAAGTGACCACTACAAGTTTCAAGTTAAGAAGAAAAAGGATTTTGGAAAGACCAAGGAAAACTAATATTTAGGCAGTTAACAGATATGATGTTAATTCCTACTATGTGTAAAAGCATCATGTTAAACGCTGAAGGAGATATTTTTTAGAAGTATAAATCACAGCTGGTGTCCTTAAGTAATTTATAATCTACTTGAGATGGAGAGGCTCTGTGCCCAAAGGAGGATGTCTTACATTACAAGGCAGTCTGGGCTGGTGCCTCCTGGGCAGACGAAGTCCTCAGCATTCTTCATCTCCTCTGGCCAGGGAAAGAGGGCAGAGCAGGAAGAGGTGAAGGTGATCCACCAGCAG
>NW_004447052.1:2648-3627 GCF_000243295.1 Trichechus manatus latirostris | reverse complement strand
CTATCAACTCAGGAGAAAGGCAAAAGAGATGTCTTAGCCTGAGAGGAAAAGGGAGTTGTTCAACCTAGAGATCAGTTACTCTAACAGAAGGAAAAATGGGGGGTACCTTCAAGGGAAAAAGTGGAATTTATAGATTACACAACTTGATAGATGTGCACAATTGCATGGAAAAGCTATTGAGAATTGTGGGAAGAAATAACAATAAGTTCAAGGGAAACTACGCAGATGGAAATAAACCAGGCATTCATTGATTCCAAAAAAGAAAAAATAAACCATTGTCGTTGAGTTGATTCTGACTTATAGAGACCCTATAGGACAGAGTAGACAGTAAAGCTCCATAGGGTTTTTAAAGAGCGGCTGGTGGATCCAAACCGTCAGCCTTTTGGTTAGCAGCCAAACTCTTAACCACAGTGCCACCAGGGCTCCTATTGATTCCAGGGAAAACACATAGGAAAAATATATAAGCACAGTATTACAATGCTCATATGTGAAGGATATTTGCATAGTTATAACAATGTAATCATAGAATATTGATTTAACAAAAAAAAGTATAAAATAGTAGGAAAACGCGTGAGTAACACACCCTGTGATATCTTGACTTATAATACAAGAGACCTCATCCTGGACAAAGCTCACTTCTCAAAGACAAAGTTATTATTATTTTTTTTTAAATTGTGCAGTAGGGTTAGGGCTGGGAATTGACTTCCTATGATAGTTGCGGGATTTTCTCAGTTCATTTATGATCAGTTGAGGGTAGATTTTACCATCTTTACTGATGTGCTTTTTGTGACCATATAGACAACTTAAAAGTATTAACTTTTCACTGACCTGACCATATATTTTATTTGATGAATTTTGGGGTGCAGTGGTGGCACAATGGTTAAGCACTTGGCTGCTAACCGAAAGGTCAGTGGTTCAAACCCACCAGCAGCTCCGTGGAAGAAAAGATACTCTGCTCCTCCTGTAAAGAGGAGCCATT
>NW_004447052.1:0-1159 GCF_000243295.1 Trichechus manatus latirostris | reverse complement strand
AATTTCTACCCGAGTTGTTCAGTGAATTAGTTACATTCGTCACATTGTGTAAACATTCTCCTTTATTTCCGCTCTGGTTGTTCCATTTCTGTTCATCTAGTTTCCCTGTCCTCTTACATTCGCCTCTTTGTTTTAAAGTAATTGTTGGCCGTTTGGTCTCATATAGGTGATTTTTTAAAGGAGCACAGTACTTACAGATGATATTTATTATTTTTTGAGCCAATGTGTTATTTAGCTACAAGGTGACCTCAGGGATTGGTTTCGATTCAAGGTTTGAATAGTATCTCAGGGCAAAAGTCTTGGGAAGTCCTCCAGTCTCAACCAGTCCAATAGGTCTGTTTTGTTTTGTTCTGTTTTGTTTTTTAGGGATTTGAGGTTCTGTTCCACATTTTTCTCCCATTCTATCAGGGTTCGTCTATTACAGCTTAGCTAGGTGGGTTCGAACTGCCAGCCTTTAGGTTAGTAGTCTAGCAGAAACTGTTTGCGCCACCTAGCGTCCTTTCCATTTCCTAGGCAACCACTAATCTACTTTAGGTCTGTATGGATTTACCAGCTCTGGCTATTCCTTATAAATGGGATCACACGATATGGTGTCTTTTGTGTCTGGCTTCTTTCACTTAAATTATGTGCATGTAGGACTTTGAAAAAAATGATTATGACAAAAGAGGGATAAATGTACGCAAATGTCACGTCACTATGCCTTGCAGATAGGAAGTGTTGATGAGGCACTATGATCAGTCTTTTATGAAGGCCTCTCAGCCCAGGCTGTTCCATAACGAGGAAGCTTCTGTCCTCACGTGAAGATTGTCCAGTTAGCTGTGCTGCATGCAGGAGGTCTGGGCTGAGACACGACCATGATCTTCAGGCTCATTTTCCTACTTTCCCTCGGTGAGTGCTGCTTAGGAAATTTATGTGGGAGGTGGGAAAGGGAGGGTAATGTAAATACCGAGGTTCATAACCTGGGCCCCTCTCTTGGGACACTTCCTTCATGTGTTCCTAAGGGTCAGGTCACCACAGGGGGAATCTCTATATAGCCACCTTTCCTTTACCCCATAGCCAACTCGATAACCAGAGCTCAGGTGATTGAGCATCCCTGGATCATAGGGTGGCCATCCCTTACCAGGTCATTATCATTTTCAGGACTTTGTCTGGATCAAAA
>NW_004447051.1:2236-3667 GCF_000243295.1 Trichechus manatus latirostris | reverse complement strand
ATTTATGTGATGGATTACATTGATTGTTTTTCTGATGTTGAACCATCCCTGCATACCTGGTATGAATCCCCCTGGTCATGATGAGTTATTTTTTTTGATATGTTGTTGAATTCTATTGGCTAGAATTTTGTTGAGGATTTTTGTGTCTATGTTCATGAGGGATATTGGTCTGTAATTTTCTTTTTTTGTGGTTTCTTTACCTGGTTTTGGTATTGAAGTTATGCTGGCTTCACAGAATGAGTTTGGGAGTATTCCATCCTTTTCTATGCTCTGAAATACCTTTAGTAGTACTGGTGTTAACTCTCCTCTGCAAGTTTGGTAGAATTCTCCAGTGGAGCCATCAGGGCTAGGGCTTTTTTTTTTGTTGGGAGTTTTTTGTTTTTTTTTTTTTTTTTTTTAACCTCATCAATCTCTTCTTTTGTCATAGGTTTATTTAGTTTTTCTACCTTAGTTTGTGTTAGTGTAGGTAGGTAGTGTGTTTCTAGAAATTTGTCCATTTCCTCTAGTTTTTCAAATTTCTTGGAGTACAGTTTTTCATAATATTCTATTATGATTCTTCTAATTTCAGTTGGGTCTCTTGTGATATCACGCATCTCCATTTCTTATTCGGGTCATTTGCTTCCTCTCCTGTTTTTCTTTTGTCAGTTTGGCCAGTGGTTTATTGATTTTGTTGATCTTTTCAGAGAATGAGCTTTTGATCTTGTTGATTCTTTCAATTGTTTTTCTATTCTCTATTTCATTTATTTCTGCTCTAATTTTTATTATTTCCTTTCTTCTAGTGCCTGAGGGCTTCTTTTGCTGCTCTCTGTTTGTTCGAGTTGTAGGGTTAATGTATTGATTTTGGCCCTTTCTTGTTTTTGGATGTGTGCATTTATTGCTATAAATTGACCTCTGAGCACTGCTTTTACTATGTCCCAAAGGTTCTGGTCAGATGTGTTTTCATTCTCTTTTGATTCTATGAATTTCTTTATTTTGTCCTTGATTTCTTCTGTAACCCAGTAGTATTTGAGCAGGGTATTGTTCAGTCTCCATGTATTTGATTTTTTTCCCTGCTTTTTCTGTTATTGATTTCTACTTTTATGGCTTTATGGTCAGAAAAGATGCTTTGTAAAATTTCCATGCTTTAGATTCTGTTAAGGCTTGCTTTGTGGCCTATTCTGGAGAGTGTTCCATGTGCATTGGAAAAGAAAGTATCCTTGGCTGCTGTTGAGTGGAGTTTTCTGTATATGTCTATGAGATCAAGTTGGTTGATTGTGGCATTTAGATCTTCCATGTCTTTATTAAGCTTCTTTCTGGATGTTCTGTCCTTCACTGAAAGCGCTGTGTTGAAATCGCCTGCTACTATTGTGGAGCTGTCTATTTCTCTTTTCAATGCTGTTAGAGTTTGTTTTATGTATTTTGGAGCCCTGTCGTTGGGTGCGTATATATTTA
>NW_004447051.1:0-1169 GCF_000243295.1 Trichechus manatus latirostris | reverse complement strand
GGGAATTTGGATGTGTCTATGGAGCTTCCATGACCTTGCCTCATACAAGTTGTGCTGGCTACCCCAGTATTGTTTACCCTTCACCAAAGTTACCACTTATCTATTGTCTATTTAATGTCCCACCCCCCCTTTGTAATCGATTGTTTCTTTTTTGTGTGTAAACCTTTTCATGAGTTTTTACAGTAGTGGTCTCATACAATATTTGTCCTTTTGTGATTGACTTATGTTACTCAGCATAATGCCCTCCAGATTCATCTATGTTATGAGATGCTTTGCAGATTCATCATTGTTCTTTATCGTTGTGTAATACTCCATTGTGTGTATGTACCATAGTTTGTTTATCCGTTCATCTGTTGATGGGCATCTAGGTTTTTTCCATCTTTCTGCTATTGTGAACAATGCTGCAATTAATATGGGTGTGCATATGTCTATTCGTCTGACGGCTCTTATTTCTCTAGGATATATTCCTAGGAGTGGGACTGCTGGATCGTATGGTATTTCTATTTCTAGCTTTCTAAGGAAGCACCATATTGTTTTCCAAAATGGTTGTATCATTTTGCATTCCCACCAGCAGTGCATAAGAATTCCCATCTCCCCACAGCCTCTCCAACATTTGTTATTTCCAGTTTTTTAAAATCGTGCCAGTAATGCCGCAGTGAAATGGTATCTCATTGTGGTTTTGATTTGCATTTCTTTAATGGCTAGTGATCGCAAGCATTTCCTCATGTGCCTGTTGGCTGCTTAAATGTCTTCTTTGGTGAAGTGTCTGTTCATTTCCTTTCCCCATTTTTTAATTGGATTATTTGTCTTTCTGTGTTAGAGCTGTTGGATTTTCTTGTAGATTTTAGAGATTAGACTTTGTCTGACTTGTAATGTCCAAAAAATTTTTCCATCTGTAGGTTCTCTTTGTACTCTTTTGGTGAAGTCTGTTGATGAGCATAAGTCTTTAATTTTTAGAAGATCCCAGTTTTCTAACTTATCTTCTGGAGTTTTTGTGATGTTGGTTATGGTTTGTATCCTGTTAATGCCATATATTAGGGCCTCTAGCATTGACCCTGTTTTTTCTTCTATGAACTTTATAGTTTTTGGCTTTATATTTAGGTCTTTGATCCATTTTGAATTAGTTTTTGTATATGGTGTGAGGTATGGGTCCTGTTTCATTTTTTTGA
>NW_004447050.1:2756-3666 GCF_000243295.1 Trichechus manatus latirostris | reverse complement strand
CCTTTTGTTTTACTTACGTCTATTCGGTGCCTCTTCCCCCACCTGTTTTGTTTAATTCTCAGGTAATTTCTAATTACTCCCAAGTAACCTGTTAATACTTTATTTTTTTTTTACATTTTTTAATTGTTATAAAAGTATATATGACACAACATTGGCCAAATCTACATTTTCCAGGTGTACAATTTAGTGATATCAATTGCATTAATCATGTTGTGCAACCACCACCCTTACTTGATGCCAACCTTCCCATCAGCATAAACAGGAACTCACTGCTTCACGGACGGGCTCCCCCTCTCCCTCTTTCTCCTGCTGTTAGTAATCACTAATAAACGTTGGTCTCTGTACATTTGCCCATTTTTGTTACATCATATAAGTGAGATCTTATAATGTTTCTTCTTTTGAAACTGACTTATTTCACCTGGTGTCGTGTTTTCAAAGTTCATCTGTGTTGCAGAGTGTATCAGCACTTCATTTATGTTTCTTTATGGCTGAGTAGTATTCCATTGTACGTATATACCACATTTTATTTATCCATTCATCTACAGATGGACATTTAGGTTGTTTATACTTTTTGGCTATTGGGAATAGTGCTGCAATTAACATTTGTGTGCACGTATCTATTTGCATTGCTGTTTTCAAGTCTCTTAGGTATATACTTAGGAGTGGAATTGCTGGGTCATGCGATAGTTCTAAATTTAATGTTAGTAGTTATTAAGTTCTCATTAAAAAAAAAAATCTTACATCAAGTGCTAAGACTTTCTGAAGAGTTAACAGGGCATCTTAGAGTTGAGGATTTCTTCAAAGTTTTAAGGAATGAAGGCAAAAAGGTGAGATGTTACAGACTTGGGAAATGCACGTGAAGACATCTGGCTTGTAGTTCAGAGAGTCCGCAGCTTACTTCATTGAGTTA
>NW_004447050.1:0-1241 GCF_000243295.1 Trichechus manatus latirostris | reverse complement strand
CCTACCTTCATATTGTATAAACAAATCTAACTCTCCCTCATAAAGACATAATCTTGAGAATTGGGTTTTAACGTTATTCATCCTTCATTTGCATTCAAAGATAGCTAAACTAGAAATTGAGAAATAGGACATTATGTGAAATAAAATAAAATTTGAACAATAAAAATGTAAAAGAAAAAACAGAGGTAGTTATTTTGAGAAAGGGAACTAATCCGCATAAATCCAGCTATAAATTGCAGCTGTTTGTGACCACATGACAAGATTTGTTTAGAGGGCGCTCAGATCTGGGTATGTAAGGGGAAACGGTAACAATGGTGGAGGAGAACACGGGATTAGGAGAACTGCTTTCTAATTTCTGCTCTGGATTTTGTGAGCTTTGTAACTCTAGGTAAGTCACTTAAATTCGTGGAGTTTCCTCGTCTGCAAACTAAGGAGCAGTATTACGGTCTTTACTGTTAGGTCTAGCTCTGTACTCTGTGAGTCTGTGACTGTTCTTGTGTTACTGAATTTCACTCACTTAAACACACAAAAAAACCTTCACTTTTTACCGTTACTTGCATATGACATTTAATTTTGGGAAAACGTTTTAGCTTTTTTAATATGTATTGTATTGGGAAATACTAACAATGGGATGCTTGCTTTTTGGTGGGTAGAAATTGAATGGATTTCCTGTTTAACAAAAAATTCTTGGATGGATGATTTCATCATGTAAAACCTCAGAGTGAACTATTCCTTGATTATATCTGGGTGTTTATTTTCCATTTATAGTTGCAAAAGCTTTAATATCATAACAATGATGATGATATTCAGAAAGAAAAGCATCATTGCATGCCAAAGTGACATGATAGAAAACTAAATAAACTCACAAAAAAAGTTTACCGTTACATATATTTTTAAATGATCTAAAATGAAATACTTTAGGGACTTCATAACATAGTCATTTCTTCGAGAATGTTGAGTGAAATGACAGGCAATAGAGAATAGGTCAAGGGAGATTATATACGACTAAGAAATTAATGGAAAAGATTACTTTTCTTTCCTAGCAGTTTCGAAAGATACATTGATCGATCACTGTTCTTCTCTTACCACAAAAGGGCTAAAAACACAAATTTTGAAAGAAAGGATGGATTATTCATTCATTTCAGACAGTATTGATAAATAGAATTGCATAAAATGTAAAACGTGTAAATGTGTTTTATTTAGTAATATAAATATGTTGAAAGATTTTGGAGTTGATTTTT
>NW_004447049.1:2503-3620 GCF_000243295.1 Trichechus manatus latirostris | reverse complement strand
GTTTATCTGGAAATTACCTAATTTCATCATCAAATTTGAATGAGAGTTTTTCAGGATATATTATTCTTGGCTGGAAATTTTTTTCTTTCCAGATTATTTATATGTCATCCCATTGCCTTTTTGCCTGCATGGTTTCTGCCAAATAATCTGAGCTTAGTCTTATTTTTTCTCCCGTTCAGGGTTTGCAGCATTCCGGGAGGGTCTCTGTGCTGCACGGCTGAGAATACCGCTTTACAGACGGTATCACTAAAGGAGAAGAGAAACCGTGTTTCTACTGTTCTGGAACACGAATGAGGCAAAACCGGAGCTGTGCTGCATGAAAACTTTGTTAGCAGCAACTGTTAGTTCCCAATTCACCACATGCAAGAGAAAGCAAAATACAGCGTTCTCCTTCAAGCTGCTTCACTAAATCTAATGAAGTTTTTCAGTTTTGCTAGAAGAAACATTCCGCCTACCAGAAGCTGCTTTCTCAAATGTTTTTTCAGTGGGAGAAGACAGGAGAGTGAGGACCAAGCAAGGATTTGAATCTCCTGGTTTTCAAAGGAAACTTTGCATAACAGGGAATGAAGGTGCTACTGGCTTTCAAAGAAAAACAGGCAGATTGTTTGCCTTCAGACAGAGGAGGGCAGAGGAGGTTCAGTTTTTCTGAATAACCTTGTGTGCTTAACAGGAGCATGTAGCTTTTTTCCTGCCTGAAAGACAAAGCAAGAGCTTGTTGCTCTCAGTCGGGAGATGAAGGGAGAACGATTCACTGTCTGTATTTGATAATCCCTCTGTGTTACATGACTAAGAAAGTTTCCTCTGCATTGTCTACCTGGATAAAGTGTATGACTCTTCTCCGTTTCAAGTAGTTGAAGGCGTTCAGGGTTTCCAACATTCCGGAAGGCATTCTGTGCAGCGCGGCTGAGAATACTGCTTTACAGATTGAATCGCTACAGGAGAAGAGAAACCGTGTTTCTCCCATTCTGGAACACGAATGAGGAAAATCCATAGTTGTGCTGAGTAAAAACTTTGTTAGCAGCAAGTGTAAGATCTGAATTCACCACATGAAAGAGAAAGCAAAATACAGCGTTCTGCTTCAAGCTGCTTAACTGAATCTAATGAAGTTTTCAGTTTT
>NW_004447049.1:0-1071 GCF_000243295.1 Trichechus manatus latirostris | reverse complement strand
GAAGGCCTAGCAGGAATTGGAATCCCCTGGTTTTCAAAGGGAACTTTGCATAAGAGGAATGAAGGTATTGCTAGCTTGCAAAGCCAAACAGGCAGATTGTTTGCCTTCAGCTAGAGAACAGCAGAAGCGGTTTAGTTTTGCTGACTAAAGCTTGTGTGCTTAACACGAGCATGGGGCTTCCTCCTTGCCTGAAAGAGAAAGTAAGAGCTTGCTGCTCTCAGTCTAGGGATGAAGGGAAAAAGACTCTCTCTCTGTATTTGAAAATCCCTCTGTGTTACATGCCTAAGAAAGTTACCTTTGCATTGTCTACCTGGATAAAGTCTATGACTTTTCTCCCATTCAAGTAGTTGAAGGCGTTCAGGGTTTCCAGCATTCCGGAAGGCATTCTATGCTGGGCGGCTGAGAATACCGCTTTGTAGACGGTATCTGTAAAGGATAAGAGAATCCACGTTTCTCCCATTCTGGAACACGATTGAGGCACAAGCTGCGTAAAAACGTTGTTAGCAGCAAGTTTAAGTTCCCCATTCACCACATGAAAGAGAAAGCAAAATACAGCGTTCTGCTTCAAGCTGCTTAACTGAATGTATTGAATTTTTCAGTTTGTTTGAGGAAAGAGTCCGCCCACCACAGGCTGCTTTCTCAAATGTTCTCTCAGTAGGAGTAGGCTGGAGAATACAGTTCTAGCAAGTATTTGAATCCCTTGGTTTTCAATGCGAACTTTGCCTACCAGGGAATGAAGGTACTACTGGATTTCAAAGCCAAACAGGCAGATTGTCTGCCTTCAGAAGAAGAGGTTCAGTTTTGTTGACTAAACCTTGTCTGCTTAACATGAGCATGTAGCTTCTTCCCTGCCTGAAAGAGAAAGTAAGAGCATGTTGCTCTCAGTGTGGGGATGAAGGGAGAACGATTCACTTTTTGTGTCTGAGAATCCTCCTGTGTTACATGCCTAAGAAAGTTGCCTGTGCATTGTCTACTTGTATAAAGTGTATGACTTTTCTCCCTTTCAAGTAGTTGAAGCCGTTCAGGGTTTGCAGCATTCCGGGAGGCATTCTGTGCTGCGCGGCTGAGAAT
>NW_004447048.1:2148-3667 GCF_000243295.1 Trichechus manatus latirostris | reverse complement strand
AAAAAAAAAAAAAAACTGCACATATGTGTTCATGCTGGCTTCATCTTTTGTTAGATAAATAAATCTGTAGCCATGTTCTCTGATATTCTCCTCTATACTGTGGGGTCGTTCTCACCAGGAAACCACTGCCACACAGAGTTTAGAAGGCAAAGGCTCACAGGACCAATACAGTAAATGAACTCATAAGAAACTGACCTCGCCAAGTGTGTGACATCTGAAAAGAGAACTTTCTAAAGGCAGGTGATGGACTGAAGTGTTGGAAGCAGGCTGTGTAAAATGTGTTCCAACAGCTGTGGTATGGCTCACTTTCATATTATAAGATTCCGGCAGGGTTCTCTGGAATGTGATGATCCTATAAGGTGCCATTGCTGAAGGTTCTGGACTAGATCAAAATAAAACTTCTTCCTGGAAGCTTAGTGCAGGAAGGGATCAGGGGTTGGCCATGAGGGAGCCATATTTGCCTGTACAGTGAGCCAAGTGCTTCCCAGCATAAGTGTCAATGCAAGAAACCATGCGCCCAAAACCTCCTTGGACTAGAAGAGAACTCAGCACATCCAGCTTGGTGTGGATGCACAGATCTCTACACCAGTAGCCAACCTTACTGCTGTAGGGTATTACATGACTAGAAAAATTAATGGATCATGAAGACATGTTTCCTTTCAGAAAGGAATTCATCTCCAGTATACTATGGAAAAGGAGCCTTGGTGGCGCAGTGCTTAAGCTCTCGGCTGCTAACCAAAAGGTCGGCAGTTTGGGAGGCAGAGCCAAGAAGGCGGAGTAGTCAGATGCTTTTGGTGGACACTCTTACAACAAAGACCCTAAAAAACAAATGAATTGATTATATATGGCAATCTGGGAGCCCTGAACATCAAAGGCAGAGTTGAGGAACAGGACTGAGTGGCAGGGGGTGGGAGAGACAGTTCAGAAGCAGTGAGGAGTTGCCTGAGCCCTTCAGACCTGATCAGCTCGTGGGTGCGAGGTGAGGCACGCAAGTGGGGGTGCTCGGGAGGCACGTTTTCCACACTGGGAGAGACCCAGTGCCAGAGAGTCTACACAGCCACCCAGAACCAGTAAGAAGCAGCCCTCATCAGCGAAAGATAAGTAATTGCATATGGCCTACTGCACAGATCAAAAACACCCACCCTTAGGGAAAAACCTCTCTCGTATTTACCTCCCCGCTCCCTGCTCTGCACTGGGTCCTGGACCAGCCTCAGCAATTGCCAAGTCCCCTGGGCTGGAAGTAGGATCCATCACATGCCCAGAGTCATTCTCCCTGCCTTGGAGAGTGAACAAATTAACAAATGGGAAAAAATCAAACTGCTGGCTCCCCTAAGTGAGATACCCAGGGTAGGCACAGCTCCTTTGCCTAGGCACAAGCATAAGGGATCCATGGACTTTGAGTGCCTTTCCCCCTGCATAGACTTGTGTGGGCCCATCTCAACAGCATAGGCCCTCATTACTGCAGTACAACAGGGTGTATACCGGAAGTCTAACTTCAACTGTTTCAACTGTGAAGTGG
>NW_004447048.1:0-1484 GCF_000243295.1 Trichechus manatus latirostris | reverse complement strand
GCAATCCATGATGGCTTCAGGAAGCTCCCAAAATAAAGAATCTTGAAATTTTCGAGAGGAGGATAAATTTCTTGGAATTACCGGAGGCAGAATACAAAAGATTAATATACAGAACTCTTCAAGAAATTAGCAAGGAAATTCATCAAAACACAGAACATGCAATAGAGGAGATTAAAAAGATTAGAGAAGAGCATAATGACAAATTTAACAGGTTGCAAGAATCAATGGAGAGACAGCAATCAGAAATCCAGAAGATTAACAATAAAATTTCAGAATTAGACAACTCAGTAGAAAGTCATAGGAGCATAATTGAGGCAATGGAAGTCATAATTAGTGAGATTGAAGATACAGCACTTGACACCAAATTATTTGAGAAAAATCAGGTAAAAGGATTTTAAAAAATGAAGAAACCCTAAGAATTACATGGCACTCTATCAAGAGGAATAACCTACTAGTGACTGGAGTCCAGAACAGCAAGGATAACAGAAAATACAGAGAGAATTGCTGAAGATTTATTGGCAGAAAACTTTCCTGATATCGTGAAAGATGACAAGATATCTATCCAAGATGCTCATCAAACTCCACATAAGCTAGATCCCAAAAGAAAGTCACCAAGACATATTATAATCAAACTTGCCAAAACCAAAGATAAAGAGAGAATTTTAAAAGTGGTTAGGGATAAATGAAAAGTCATCTACAAAGGAGAGTCAATAAAAATAAGCTCGGACTACTCAGCAGAAACCGTGCAGGCAAGAAGGCAATGTGATGACTTATATAAAGCCTTGAAGGAAACAAACTGCCAGCCAAGAATTATATATCCAGCAAAACTGTCTCTCAAATACGATAGCTAAATTAGGGCATTTCCAGATAAACAGAAGTTTAGGGAATTTGCAAAAACCAAACCAAAATTACAAGAAATACTAAAGGGAGTCCTCCAATTAGAAAATCAGTAACGTCAGATAACAACCCAAGATTGGAACAGAGGACAGAGCAACCAGATATCAACCCAGATAGGGAAGTCAGAAAAAGAAATCAAAGCTAGAACACTGAAAATAGGAAAACAGAAATCAACATGTAAAAGATGACAACATTAAAACAAAAAAGAAGGACTTAAAAAATGTAGACACAGATTTTTCATATGGAGAGGAAGTCAAGGCGATATATAAGAAGTAAAATACTGGTATAAACTTAAAAAAATAGGAGTAAACATTAAGGTAACCACAAAGAAAACTAACAATCCTGCAAGTCAAAATAAAAATTTAGAAAAATATAAAGACTCAGCAAATACAAAATCAACAACAATGAAAAAGAGGAAAAGAAAATACATAAAGAAAAACAACTCAGCACAGAAAATTAAGTGAAACAAAGAAACTGTGAACAACACACAAAAAAAGACATCAAAATGACAGCACTAAACTCATACCTATCAATAATTACGCTGAATGTAAATGGACTAAATGCACCAATAAAGAGACAAAGAGTGG
>NW_004447047.1:2359-3668 GCF_000243295.1 Trichechus manatus latirostris | reverse complement strand
TGTCATGCTTCAGTAATGGGGAAAAGAGGGCAGCCACCGAACTGAAATGGGAAAACTGAATGAAAACCTTGATGGATGTGGATTTAATGTATCTGATTTTAGATATGATGCATTCAAAGTATTGGTGAATGAATATATACTACTACTACCTGTTGCCATCAAGTCAATTTCGACTCATAGCGACCCTACAGGACAGAGAAGAACTTGCTCATAGGGTTTCCAAGGCTGTCATCTTTATAGAAGCAGATTGCCACATCTTTCTTCCACAGAGCAGCTGGTGGGTTCGAATCACTGACCTTTTGGTTAGCAGCCGAGCACTTAACCACTACTCCACCAGGGCTCCTTAGTGAAAATATATATTCAGTTCAACACTTAAGTGCCTTTTAGGTGCCACATACTATACCAGACACTGGAGATACAAAGATTAATCAGGATTTCTGCTTTTGAGGAGCTTACAATCTAGGTCTAAGGAAGTAGAGTTGGGCGTCATTAGCAGAGAATATAAGTGAATCCATAAAGAGTGACCAAGTCTTCTGAAGGTTAGAGTGTAAAAGTGAGAAGTACAGGGCTAAGGGGAAGAACAGCATTCTGGATAGAAATAAAAGAAAGAAGCAAAAACACAGAAGCAGCCAGTGGAACCTGTACAATGTTCATTTGATTTTTTTTAAAGGTATACCCTCTTAGCAGACAGTGACCAGAACAAGGAAGAAGAAAGTCTTGCTCTATTTGTTCCTGTTAAACCACTAGTAGAATGAAGTATTCAGTTCTAGGCCCCATACTTGAAAAGGCATATTGAGAGATAAAGGATCATGCAGAAAAGCCTCCAGTATGTAGAAGAGATCCATATAATCTATATAAATTCATGTAAACAAAGGCTGTAGGAACTGGGGATGCTTATCCTGAAGAACAGAAGGCTCAGTGAGAATGTGATCACTGTTTTCAAATATTTGAAGGGCTGGAAGAGCTAACAGACTTGCCTGGTGGTATTTGAGAGGGCACTGCCATTGAAAGGAAAGAGTAGAATACAGTAATAACTTAATAATAGTAATAATAATTAGCTAACTTATAGATACACTACTATATGCCAGACACTGTTCTAAGCACTTCACATGTATTATCTCATTTAACTCTTTCAACAACAGTCCTATGAGGCAAATAGTACTGTTAACACCCTCTTTTACAAGATGAAGAAATTGAGGAAGGAGAGTATAAGGAACTTGTCCAAAGTCACACAGTTGGGGTGGAGCCAGGACTTGAAATTTGGTTCTAGAGTCTGGGTTGTGCTACCTCAAGAAAGCCAGACTTTGGC
>NW_004447047.1:0-970 GCF_000243295.1 Trichechus manatus latirostris | reverse complement strand
TCATTTCTGAAGGGACTGCCAAGTCCTGGAGCCATATTTTTAATTTTAATGCTCCAATTAGACAGGCTCTTTTAAGAAAAACTGGGATGATTTTGCCAGATTCTTGGACTAATTCCCTGAAGGGCTTTGATTGTCTAAGAACCCAAATACCTACTATAAGAGGGACATTAACTATCTCCTTTATCATTAAATGCAAGCTTGTAGAGCTGAGAGAACTGAAACATTACCGGGTATGAGTTACTTTATCTTTAAACTGTCACTCTAACAATGTCCTGAAGCACGGAGTAATCTGAAAACTGATCTGAGGCACACCAGCAATTGAGACAAAAAGTAATGTGCTTTAAGATGTTACAAAGAGCACTGAAAATAATATTAATAAGATTTCAGTAGCTTGCAAATTGGAAAAGTAGTGAAACACAGTCATTGTGCATGTTATACCTTCCCATCCAAAGACTAGCCTGACAAGATGTTACAGATGAGGAGCTTTCATCAGGGTCTTCAGAGGTAGAGCTCTGTGCCAATACTCCTGCTGCTTGACTTGTGATGTCTTTATAAAGCTGGATGAACTGGTACAAATTCATGATCCGTGATGCTTCCACAATTCCACTGCTTTTGTTAATCTAAAGTACAAAGGAAAATCTTTGAAAGTGGATCATTTTTTCTGTTCAATTTTTCAAAAACAAAAGAAAGAAACAAATATTTAGTCAAACATCCTAGGAAACAGAAACTTTCAAGATTTTCAAATTACATAACAAGAGAGCAAGAGTTTGAACAAAAGAATAATACTATGTCTCTTACATTTGTGGGGTTCAAAGTACTTACACAAATTTATCTCATTTAATAACTTAAAATAACCCTGTAAGATAGAGCAGTCATTACCCTGTTTAGAGTTGATGAAGTTAGGCAATTTTCTTAGAGTTAAGAAATTAATTTTAGAGATCAGTGCTGACAATTTTTTACTTAAAAAAAA
>NW_004447046.1:2756-3668 GCF_000243295.1 Trichechus manatus latirostris | reverse complement strand
ATTCAACCCACTCTGACTCACAGCAACCCTACGCTCTGGGACAGAGGAGAACAGCCCCATAGGGTTTCCGAGGCTGTAATCTCTATGGAAGCAGACTGCCACAACTTTCTCACGCAGAGCGGCGGGTGGGTTTGGTTAGCAGCCGAGCGCTTTAACCACTGCGTCACCAGTGCTAACTTTACTTAGACTTGATAAATCAAGAAACAGAAACAGACGGACAAGGGAATTATTTAGAGTGAGACAGGCAATGACCGGAAGAGCTAAAAACTGAAATGGTTAAAAGTGGGACTGGGGATATAGGTGGAGGAGGAGACGTTTTATTTTTCGTTTTCCATCCTTCCCAACAGTTTTCACTTCTGAGCTACTGGAATTATGTGCACGTACTACTTTTTATAGAATTGTAAACCAATTGTAAAAATCCTCCAGGGGCTCAAATTACCCTCTGACTCAAAATATCAGTTACAAATGGCAAGTGTTAGATAGCCTTGACTCATAAAGGAAGCAAATATAATCTCAACTTGTAATTTTAGATCATGAGACCAGTGACATGAGAATTATGATTTGACAAGGGGAAATTACAGAGCCTGCGAGACTGCTGTGAATTGAATTTTGCCCCCCACCCCCGCCGCCCCGTGTGTTAGGATCCCCTTATTCCTGTGGACGTGATCCTGTTTGGAAATAGGGTTCTCTGCTACGTTAATGAGGCCATACCAGTGTAGGGTGTGTCCTAAACCTAATCACTGGTGAGTTATTCAAAGAGCAGATTAGACACAGACAGACATACTGGGGAAGACAGATGCCATGTGAGGACCCCTCAAGAACTGAGGGACGCTAGGGCTGTCGACAAGGAAGGAATCCACCTGGCTGAGATCCTGATTTGGACGTCCAGCCTCCAGAACTGTGAGAAAATAA
>NW_004447046.1:0-1475 GCF_000243295.1 Trichechus manatus latirostris | reverse complement strand
CACTGGCCACAAGCAGGCTGTGTACCACCTCAGTGAGGTGACGGGCTGGACTGGAAGGTGGTGGGGGCTGCCTCTCAGAGGTGGCTCTGCTCAGGCTCCTCTGTGGACTGGCTGTACCCAGCAGGCGCACAGGCTGCTCCCGCTGAACAGGTAACAACCACCTAGGAAAAGGTTTTCCTAAGAAGAGGCTCCAAATTCTCAGAAATTCACCGACACTTAGGATTAAGTAGCTCCAGGCCTTACTTCAAATCTATAAGCTTTATAGAGGTATTCTGATCTGAACTCGAATTGCTCGTGCATTCGTTCACTCCTCAAACATCGATTGAGCTTTATTACATGCCAGGAGCCCTGGTGGTGTAGTGGTTAAGAGCTCAGACTGCTAATTAAAAGGTCGGCAGTTGGAATCCACCAGCTGCACCTTGGAAACTCTATGCGGGAATTCTACTCTGTCCTATAGGGTCACTATGAGTTGGAATCAACTTGACAGCAACAGGTTTGGGTTCATTTTTGTTTGTTTTATTATGTGCCAGGCACTGTCCTAGGCACTAGGTATGTAAAGTGGTAGAGAACATCGTGCCAACCCTCAGGGTCTTGCAGTCCTGTGGGGAATCAGCTGAGTAATGACGGAGGGCAAAGCCACACCATGAGTGTGGCTACTCTACAGGTGAGCACTGGGGGCCGTGGGAGCCCAGACGAGGACACGGTTATGAGGAGGCAGACGTCGACATTCAGCTGGGAGGAGAGGAGAGGAGGGTCTCAGACAGCGGGGAGCCCATGTGTGCAATCACTGAGGGTAGCACAAAGGCTTGGGTTTCTTGTTTATGAATTTCAGTGACCTCACTGTGCTGGATGGACATCTCCAGATCCCTTCCCCAACACCCCCCACCCCCGCTCAGCGCCCATGAAGCTGACCCACGTGGACCTCATGGCTGGGGTCCCTTGCACTCTGGTTTCTGGTTGGGTTTGGCCAGTGGGAAGCACCAGCAGGAGACCCAGAGAATGGAAGGACAGCGAGGTTAGGAATTCCTTCCCCCAGTTCCCAAGCATTGCTTCATCCTTCCACTGCGGGCGTCAGTCCCTGTCAGGTGGCCCACTGCCCACAGCTCTCTTTCCAGCTCCACAGCACCTCCCTCCCCTCGCCCTGTCAGATGTAGGGTGTAGTGGCACCCCACTCACACTAGCCCCAGGAGCTGCGCCATCACTTGTTCCTGTTATTAAACTCTGCCTACACCTTTGTAAAAAGTCCGTTTAATAAAATATGCTCAAAATGCCCAATTTGAATGTCCCATCTGCTTCCTGCCAGGGCCCTGATAGAATCGTCCATTAAATAGAATTTAGAGAACCAGAAAAGGAAATGATCACCTACAAGCCAAAGCCACCTGATACATCCAAGTTTTAGCATTTTCATGCATTTCTTTTCAGTAAGTCTTTTTTGTGCCTATATTTCACAGTGGTCATTGTCATGCATTCCTATA
>NW_004447045.1:2351-3632 GCF_000243295.1 Trichechus manatus latirostris | reverse complement strand
AAAGAGTAAAAAGACAACCCACAGACTGGAAAAACTTTTTGGCTGTGACATATCTGATCAGGGTCTAATCTCTAAAATCTACAAGATACTGCAAAACTTCAACCACAAAAAGACCAATAACACAATTTAAAAATGGGCAAAGGATATGAACAGACACTTCACGAAAGAAGACATTCAGGCAGCTAACAGACACATGAGGAAATGCTCCTGACCATTAGTCACTACAGAAATGCAAATCAAAACTATAATGAGGTACCATTTCAGCCCAACAAGGCTAGCATTAATCCAAAAAACACAAAATAATAAACGTTGAAGAGGTTGTGGAGGGACTGTAACACCTATACACTGCTGATAGGAATGTTAAATGGTACAACCACACTGGAAATTGATTTGGTGCTTCCTCAAAAGCTAGAAATAGAAGTATCATACAATCCAGCAATCCCAATCCTTAGAATACATCCTATAGAAATAAGAGCCATCACGCGAATAGATATATGCACACTCATGTTCATTGCAGCACTGTTCACAATAGTAAAAAGATGAAAACAACCTAGGTGCCCATGAACAGATGAATGGATAAACAAATTACGGTATATTCACACAGTGGAATACCATTCAATGATAAAAAACAATGATGAATCTGCAATACATCTCATAACATAGATGAATCTGGAAGGCATTCTGCTGAGTGAAATTAGTCAATCACAAGGGGATAAATATTCCATGAGCCCACTATTATAAGAACTCACGAAAATATTTAAACACAGAAGAAAACATTCTTTGATGGTTACAAGGGTGAGGAGGGAGGGAGAGGGGAATTCACTAACTATATAGCAGACAAGAATTATGTTAGATGAAGGGAAGGACAACACATAATACAAGATAAGTCAGCACCACTGGACTAAACCAAAAGCTAAGAAGTTTGCTGAACACAACCAAACACTTCAAGGGATAGTGTAGCAGGGTCTGGGGTCTGGGGACCATGGTTTCACGGAACATCTAGGTCAATTGGCATAACAAAGTTCATTAAGAAAATGTTCTGCATTCCACTTTGGTGAGTGGCATCTGGGGTTTTAAAAGCTAGCAAGTGGCCATCTAAGATGCATCAATTGGTCCTAAACCACCTGGAGCAAAGAAGAATGAAGAACACCAAAGACACAAAGAAAATATTAGCCCAAGAGACAAAAGGGTCACATAAACCAGATACTCCATCTCCCTGAGACCAGAAGAGCTAGATGGTGCCTGGCTACCACCAATGACCTCCCTGACAGGAAACACAAC
>NW_004447045.1:0-1260 GCF_000243295.1 Trichechus manatus latirostris | reverse complement strand
TAGAACTTATAATGCATTTTTGATGAAATACTGATGAGGTGGCATCTTTTATTAATTAAACATATGAGTTCTTCATTTGTTTTCCAGAAAGAAAGTACAGTCATTTTCTTTTAAAATTACTACCCTTACAAATTTTGGATTATTTTGTTACTATTTTTTAAGTATTTTTATTTTCTAATATTATAATTGTATGTTCTCAGTAATCTGAAGTAAATTTTGCACAATTGTTTTCATATTTAACCTACTATTTTCGTATGATACTTTAGAATGGGAAGTTAGAATGGTACAAATTATACTACCTTAAATTTAAAAAAAAAATACATCTTTATATATTTACTTAACAGTTGCTTGTATTTATAAGACATTAATAGTATTTTCATGCAGATTCTCCTTCTTGAAGTCAAAAATATGTTTTTTCACTTAATTTTGTATCAAAGGGGTAAAATTCTTTGCCTAAGAAATCTTTGTTATGTATATGATAGCCTTGAAACATGTTTATATGATAGTAATTTTTTTTTTTTTTTGCCAGATTCCACTTCCTTTCTTCTTTCTCATGAATTATGGAATCTTAGTGAGAAAAAACATTGTACCTAGAGCCAAGAAATGCATGTTTTCATCCTTACCCTTCTCTATTGGTACAAATGTGGAAAGTCAACTAACTTCTATTCTTGATGTAACACATAAACGCACTTCCTGTCCTCACTTTCAATTCGTGACCACAATTTTAATGGCCCTGAAAGTTGCCATGCAAATATTCTACATCTCCCAAATCATTGTTCTGTCTTAATTACCTCAATGCTTTTTTCTTACCTTACCCTTCTTTCTCATATCTCTTTTATGCCTTACTTTATCCTCAGTTTCAACTTGTATGTATCTATCCTCAGTGAGAAAAATTTAAAAAATAAAAAAGAAACCCAAAAGAAAACCCCTACTTGGTCAACTTACCTGGCAACATCAATGCCCATAAGCACAGCCTTCCATCCTGTTACTTTAATGCCTAGTTAACTTGTCCATGACCCTGGCCATGACCAAGCCCTTCATTTTACAATAGATCCCTTTTACCTTTGCCTACTCAAGGCCTTTTTTTCAGCGTCTCCCTTCTTTTCAGAAATTATTGATTTTTCCACCTACACTGAATCATTCCTACCAATATACAATTTTCTGTCATCTTGTATTTTTCTCTTGACCCCACATCCCATACCAGTTACCTCCCAATTTCTATCACCCTATTTTCCTCAATATCCTCTCCCTAAGAATTGC
>NW_004447044.1:1765-3633 GCF_000243295.1 Trichechus manatus latirostris | reverse complement strand
AGTTAGATAGCAGTGTGAGAATCAACATGATTTTCACTATACATTTTTCCTTATTTTAAGGAAAATCTGGATTCCAGGGAAGCTGCTTATCCTTGCAGCACTCTAAGCATGGTAGGACAATGGTATCTTCAGGATAGGGTTAAACCTGACACCAAAGACCTTTCCAAATTACAGGAGGATTTGGCTTCTCTCATCCTCAGCTCCTTGACCACCAAGGCTTTGGACATGGCAATGGTGTCCCCATTGCCTGAGCCCATAGAAAAATGGGAAGCCCCCAGGACCAAGTGTCTGAGGAGAAAAAAGAATCAGCATATTTTACCACGATGGAACTTTCTGAAGTGTGGTCATCTTCCACCCAGCCAATGCTAACTCCCTCATATGGAATGGCACTCAAGGCTTGTCCTAGTGAGTGGAATTACAGGCCGTCGTCCTTGCTATACAGGATGTCCAAGACAGAGTGTTGTCAGCTGTTCACCCTTTTATAGATTCTTGGACTATAGCCAACAGTCTTTCTGTTTGGTCCAACCAATAGAAAAAGGATAATTTCCTTATCCAGGATAAAGAACTATAGGGGTCGTCCATGTAGCTGTAGCTGGTGAGTCCTCTCTTTAAACTCGGAGACTCCTATGTCCTGCTCATACCAAGGCCAACACATCTGAGGTGCTCTTCAATGATCAAGTTGATAAACTAGCCCAAATTTCCCTTGCTTGTCCCTCCTTCTTGCCGGTGCTGCTGGCAGTTGAGGCCTATGAGAGTTCTGGCCATTGGAGAATCCTTTCCCTAAAGGAGTGGACCAAAACTAAAGGGCTTCCTCTAACACAATCCACGGCAAAATTGACTATTGATAACTGTACTGTCTATAATCATACTGGTAGCATATGATCAAGCACCAATGGTATTGAATGAAGAAGTCCAAGCTGCACTGAAGGTATTGGTGAAAAACAAGACTCCAGAAATTGAAAGAATACTAATTGAGATGCTTCAACAAATAGATGCAACATTTGTCTATTTGGAAGACAGCTACCTGGCTGACAGACTGGAAGAGATCCATATTTGTGCCCAATCCAAAGAAAGGTAATCCAACAGAATGAGGAAACTATCAAGCAATATCATTAATATCACACACACGTAAAATTTTGCTGAAGATAATTCAAAAACAGTTTTAGAAGTACATCGACAGGGAACTGCCAGAAATTCAAGCCAGATTCAGAAGAGGACGTGGAATGAGGGATATCATTGCTGATGTCAGGTGGATTTTGGTTGAAAACAGAGAATACCAGAAAGATGTTTACCTGTGTTTTATTGACTATGCAAAGATATTAGACCATTATGGATCATAACATTGTGAAGAATGGGAATTTTAGAACACTTAATTGTGCTTGGAACCCTGGTTGCAGAGTGGTTAAGGGCTTGGCTGCTAACCGAAAGGTCATCTGTTCGAATCCACCAGGTGCTCCTTCGAAACACTATAGGGCAGTTCTACTCTGTCCTATAGGGTTGCTATGAGTTGGAATCCACTTGACGGCAATGGGATTTTGTTGTTTTAATTGTGCTCAGGGGGAACATGTACGGAGATCAAGAGGCAGTCATTCGAACAAAACAAAGGGATACTGCATGGTTTAAAATCAGGAAATGTGTGTGTCAGAGTTGTATCATTTGACCATATTTATTCAATCTGTACACTGAGCAAATAATCTGAGAAGCTGGACTAAATGAAGAAGAACGTGGCATCAGGATTGGAGGTAGACTCATTAACAACCTGCAATATACAGATGACACAACTTTGCTTGCTGAAAGTGAATAGGACTTAAAGTACTTACTGATAAAGATCAACGACTACAACCTTCAGTATGGATTAAGCCTTAATA
>NW_004447044.1:0-1122 GCF_000243295.1 Trichechus manatus latirostris | reverse complement strand
CTAACAACAACAACAATAATCAAACTTGTTACTGGCAACTCATGAGACACGGTGATATTCCCCTGGGAAATATTCCCCTACAGTGGATGGCAAGTAGATTGTATTGGACTGAATCCCCTTTCATTGGGGGTCACATGTTATGCACTAACTATGGTAAATACCTACACTGGCCTCCTATTGCCCTTTCCTATTAGGCTTGCCATGGCTGCAACGCCAATCACGGACCTTACTAAAACCATTCTAGTTCTCTTCAGAACTCCCAACACTACTGATTCAGATCAGAGTTCTCATTTAACAGCATATGCAGTGAAAGAATTGGCTCTGCAACAGGTTATTCAATGAAATTTCCATCTGGCTTCTCACTGCAGGGAGACAGTTTAATTGAAAGACATAACAGTTTCAGTAAACAACTACTTTCTAAACTCCAGTCTAGCAAATAAACTCATAATTGGGTCTCACTATTGCCCTGAGTACCAAATTTCTCTCAATTCCAGATTTTTGGACAGACTTACACCACATATTAATTTTTACAAGCCTTCTTATTGCCCTTTTCTGTATTGAAAGGGAGACATACCTCATTTTGGGTGGCAGTGGTGGTCCAGTGGTAGAATTCTCACCTTTCATTCAGGAGACCTAGGTTCGATTCCCAGTCAATGCACCTCAAGCACAGCCACCGTCCATCTTCCAGTGGAGGCTTGCATGTTGCTATGATGTTGAACAGGTTCATAGCTTCCAGACTAAGACAGATCAGGAAGAAAGGTCTGGAAATCTACTTATAAAAAAATAAGCCTTTGAAAACTCTATGGATCGTAACAGTCCAATCTCATCGTGCATGGAGTCACCATGAGGGTTTATGGGGGGCCTACTTGATGGCAGTTAACAACAACATATCTCATCTTCATTTTTTTTGTACTTCAGGTAAAGGTTTACAGAACAGTTTCTCATGAAACAGTACTACACATATTGTTCTATGACATTGGTTAACAACCCCACGACAGGTCAACCCTCTCCCTTCTCGACCTTTTTTTTTTTTTAATTGGTGAAAATATACATAGCCAAAGATACACCATTTCAAAAATTTCTACATGAACACTTCAGTGACATCGACTGTGTTCTTCCAAT
>NW_004447043.1:2469-3675 GCF_000243295.1 Trichechus manatus latirostris | reverse complement strand
CCAGCCACCAGAATGACTGCAGCTGCAAGAGTTGTTCTTTAAGCCAGTAAGTGTTAGGGGTGGTTTGTGAGGCAGAAATAGATAACTGAAACACTCCTCTTACCCTCCAGGCTCTAGGCTCCTGCCTCTCTGGTTTTATCTCATTTTGTAGAACATAACATTGTCTTTCGCACCACAAAACCAAAAAACCAAACCCATTGCCGTCAAGTCTGTTTTGACTCATAGCAACCCTATAAGACAGAGTAGAACTGCCCCATAGAGTTTCTGAGGAGCAGCTGGTGGATTTGATCTGCAGCTTTTTTAGTTAGCAGCTGAGTTCTTAACCACTGTGCCCCAGGGCTCCAGGTACTTGCCAATATGTTGTCCCCTTCCCCACCTGCCAAATGGTCTACTCCTTCTCATCATTCAGGCCACAGCTTAAAAGTCACTTCCAGAAAGAATCCTTTACTCACCACCCATACACAGTAGTTGCCCTAGAGATGCAGTGATTAGGAGCTCGGCTGCTAACCAACAGGTTGGCAGTTCAAATCCACCAGGTGCTCCTTGGAAACCTTACGGGCAGTTCTACTCTGTCCCATAGGGTCACTATGAATTAGAATCAACTCAGTGGCAACAGGTTTGGTTATATACAGTCGATTTCTTTTTCTCCATAGCAGCCCCTTGTTTTTTGTTTTTTTTTTTAATTATTATTATACTTATCATAACCTACAATTAATTAGTTTGTTTGCCATCCTATTTCTCTCCTACCCAAATGTGAGCTCCACAGGAGTGGGTAGAGACAATCTTGGTCCTCTTCACCATTGTGTCTTAGGAGAAAGCCTGGCAGAGGGACTCACCCATATCCCCTTGGATCCCTTTACCATTTTTTGCATAGCTCTGCCCAGAGTGCTTTTACTCCTAACAGCCATTATCTGCTTCTTTTTTTCTGAAGGCCACCCTGCCCCTCAGTAGCAGAGACAGATATACAAACTCAGAGAGCTGAAGCCTGGGAATTTGCATAGCCTAAACCAATGACCATAGCCTTTAGTATGAATTACCCCTGAACATGAACAAAACAGAAACCCTCACAACTGGACCAATCAATAACATCATGATAAATGGAGAAAAAATTAAAGTTGTCAACAATTTCATAACAATTTCATTCTACTTGGATCAACAATCAACGTCCATGGAAGCAGCAGTCAAGAAATCAAGTGATGCATTGCA
>NW_004447043.1:0-838 GCF_000243295.1 Trichechus manatus latirostris | reverse complement strand
GGTTGCCATCAAATCAATTTCTACTTGCGGTGACTCCATGTGTGTCAGAGTAGAACTGTGCTCCAAATGGTTTTCAATCAATGGCCTTTTTTGTTTTGTTTTGTTTTTAAGTAGAATAGATATATGAAGAGTTAGAGAGAGAGAGAGATTCAGAGACAGTATTGACACTGCTATCTCCAACCTTTGGATCAATGATAGGTGAGCCAGCTGCCAGAGAAGATGAGGGATCACCACCACAATTTAGTGTTCAGGTTTGATCTGGATTACCACATGGGACAAAGGCAATGTTTATACACACTGTGGTTGAAATATTGGCTAGATACAGAGGTCAAGTCCATGTAGCATAGAAAACACTGGTAAAACCAAATCACTCAGTTCCAGTTCATGAGAGGACAAATGTAGGAAAACATTGGCATAAGATATTGAAGTAAGATTTAATTTTCCTGCTAGATATTTGCCATTATATGAAGCCTGGTCTAATTTGCATACTCAAAGATTTTCAAACATAAAATCTACATCTTCTCCTGATTTGCATTATGTAAACTGATCTTCACAAAGTTGTGTAATTTATGTCTCACTTCAGCTACTGAAGAAAATGAAGAAGTGAAAGAAGAGGAGGAGAAAAAGGAATAAGGGAAAAAGAGGAAGGAGGAGGAGGAGGAGGAGGAACAAGAAGAAGGAGACATATAAGGAAGAAAAAGAGAAAGAGGAGAAAAAAAGAAAGAGAAAAAAAAAGTAACTTCAGAATTAAAGCTCAAGGTTTTAATGATAGTCAAAGTATATTTTTTCTACTTCAAGATGAATAAAACCAGAAAAATAATTTCATTAAATATGATGA
>NW_004447042.1:2183-3676 GCF_000243295.1 Trichechus manatus latirostris | reverse complement strand
CTCCCTTGGAGCAGCTGGTGGGTTCGAACCGCTAACTGTTAGCAGCCAAGCACTTAACCACTGCACCAGCAGGGCTCCTTGAAATAAAATCCTGGGTACCTAGGCAGTTTGAACTGCGAACTTGCATTTGTTCATGAAAAGGGCAAAGTGCAAGGAAAGATTGTCCTAGGGTTCATGAACACAGGTTGCCACTCAGGGGCCACTTAGGCAAGAAAGCATGAAATTAAGAGGCAAGAAAGCCAGGAAAAAGAGTTAACCCCAGTGGGTCAATTCACTGTGTCTAGGGTGTAGTAAATTAAAGAGACTCGGGTCTCTGCAACGCTCTCTACTCCTTCTGCTGGAATTGAAGGACAAGAAATCTGAACAATGGAGACATAAGTATGTTATTTCATTCATATACAATTATTTTCTTTTTGCTTTCCTTAATCTTTCCATTTAGCTTTCAGTTCTTTTTAAAAATACCAACCCAGCTCAGCTACGCTAAGGGTATAAAACTTAAAGGGCTCCTAGTATAGGTAAAAGAACAAAGATCTGAAGATTAGGTAAGGTTTTAGCAGGTTAATGAAGAATGGATTAGAAAGGAGAGAGAAATTTAAATAAGGTCAACACAGGACAGGTGTGAAAATTTTGGTAAGAAGTAATAATTGAGCAAGTTTGTAATCTGTAAATTGGGGATAATAGTAAGACTATTAAGATTGTTGTATGATCAAATGGGATCACATATCCAAAGTGAATAGAAAAGAGAAAATTCAGTTTTCAAGCAGTCCCTGGGCTCCTCTGTATCAGGAGTTGTTACTGTTACCTTTGAGTCGATTCCAACTCATGGTGACCCCACGCGTGCAGAGTAGAACTGTGCTTCATAAGGTTTTCAAGGCTATGACCTTTCAGAAGCAGAAAGCAAGTACCTAAGGGTACTTCAGTGGAAATGTTTAAACAATGTCCTTGTTCTGAAATAAGGTCTGTCACAACCTAGCCCTTAAATGTCTGCTTCAATTTTATTTCCAACAATACTACATAAAAAATGTTCAACTCCACCCAAATTGATTAAGAGCACAAAATCAGGTCAGAATCACTGAAATCAAATCACAGATCTATCCCTTACTTTCTGTGTCACACCAGGCAACTCTGTTAATCTGTCTTTGCCTCAGTCTTCTCATCTGAAAATGAGAATAATAACAATACCTATTTCACAGGGTTAATGGGAGAATAAAATGAAATACATGTTAAAGTGCTTAGAACAAAGCCTGTCACATAGTAAGTGCTCAACAATAAAGACAATATTAATAACAGCCTGCTTTTGTTATTGGTGGTCATGGAGTCCATTCCTACTTACGGTGACCCCACCTGTGCAAAGCAGAACTGCTCCACAGGATTTTCAAGGCTGTGACCTTTCAGAAGCAGATCGTCAGGCCTATCTCCTGAAGTGTCACTGGGTGGGTTCAAACCACTAACCTTTAGGTTAGTAAAAAAGCAGTTAACCACTTGTGCCACCC
>NW_004447042.1:0-1466 GCF_000243295.1 Trichechus manatus latirostris | reverse complement strand
GTGCTGCTATAACAGAAATGCCACAGTGGATGTCTTTAACCAACAGAAGCTTATTCTCTCAGTCTAGTAGGCTAGAAGTTCAAATTCAGGGCACCAGCTCCAGAGGATGGCTTTCTCTCTCTACCAGCTCTGGAGGAAGAGCTTTGTCATCAATCTTCCCCTGGACTAGGAGCTTCTCTGTGCAGGAACGCCAGGTCCAAAGGACACATTCTGCGCCGGGCACTGCTTTCTTGGTGGTGCGAGGTCCCCCACTCTCAGCTGGTTTCCCTTTCCTTTTATCTCTTCTAAGACAAAAGGTGATGCAGGCCACACCCCAGGGAAACTCCCTTTACATTGGATCAGGGATGTGACCTTCGTGAGGGTGTTACATCCCACCCTAATCCTTTTTAACATAATCTAATCTTGCCTCATGAACCACAGGCAGAGATTAGGATTTACAACACGTAGGAAAATTATATCAATCACAAAACGGATGACAACCACACAATACTGGGAATCATGGCCTAACCAAGTTGACACATATTTTTGGGGGACACAATTCAATCCATGACACCAGTCCTGCACCATCCCTGTGCCATTCCCATAATCTGTTACACACTGGCCTGCTGTCATCCACAGGGTTTTCATTGACTGGTTTGTCAGAAATAGATTGACAGGTCTTTCTTCCTAACCCGTCTTAGCCTGAAGCTGTGCTGAAACCTGTTCAGCATCACAGAAGCACTCAAGCCTCCACTTACAGAGGGGTGCTGGCTGTGCATGAGATGCCCTGGTGGTTCAGTTGTGGAATTCTTGTCTTCCAGTAGAGAGACCAGGATAGATTCCAGTCAACACACCTCATGAGCATCATATGCTTAGTAAATGTTTACTGCTAACACTGATGCTTTCATCAACATATCCTTACAAGTGAACATACTGCTGTCCAATACAGTAGTTTACCGTGTAAACAAATGGCACCAACATCTACCCTGCTGTTCAAGCCAAAAACCAGTCATCCCAGATTTTTTCCCTTTCAACGATCTACCTCACTCCATCCATTGAAACATTCTTTTTCTACCTCTAAAATACGCCTTGAATCCATACAATTTCCTCTATCCTCAATACTGCCACCTTAGTCCCAACTCTCTGAACTTCTCTTCCCCAGGTCTTCTCGTGGCTGGCTCAGCATCTTTAGCTCTCAGCTCAGATGTTCTCGCATCTGAGAGATCTTCCCTGCCAGCCCACCTAAACTAGGGCCCACACCCCATTCACTCTCTAATGCATCATCATGTTTATGTCCTTCATTTAACAAATGCTTTAAATGTCTTGGTAATTTTCCTTTCTTCTTTTTGTACTTGTTTACTGCCTATCTCCTCACACAAGAATTCAAGTTCCTTGCAGACCAAGACCCCGCTCTGTATTGTTCACCAGTGTATTTCCAGGGTCGAGCACAGAGCCCACCACAGAGCAAGCACTCAACATATTAATGA
>NW_004447041.1:2534-3558 GCF_000243295.1 Trichechus manatus latirostris | reverse complement strand
TTTTCAACTCACTCACTTTGTTGACTACAGCAATGAATTCAAGTGCTCTTGACCTTGGCTGCCTCAGCTGTAAAACAAGAGATTTATATTATGTAATTTCTGATTTTCTATCTACATTTGCAATTATGTGGCATCTATGGATTTGTATTTGATTCTTTAGGTAGTAAGAAATCATTGAGAATTCCTTGAGGAAAGCATTTTTTTCTCTCCTCAACCTAAACTATTTTTTTATTATTATTTACCATAGTCCTCTTAAACATGCAAATGTTGAGTAATTAATTAATAGAATTGTATTGGGTTTATTTGTGGAAACAATATCTCTTTCTGTTTAAGGTCTACCTATGTGTTTGAGAATCTTAATAATATGCACACCTAGACCTAACACCAAGAACTACAAATGACATATTGTAAACCTCACATCTAATTCTTACAGACACAATGAAAGGGTAATATGTTATTCACATTTTAGAGATTAAGAAACCGAGAGTGGAAAGTGGTTAGCTCTTACCAACAGCAAAACTTCAATATTTGAAGGAACCAGTTTAAACTGGTCTTCCCAATTCAGATGTTCTTTTTCTTTCTCCTTTACCACACTGAATTTAAGTGTCACTATTAAATAATAAACTTATAAATAATCTTAGAGCATTCATAGAATATAGAATTTTAAGGGAGTTGATTTACTTTTTATCTAATCCAGCCAGTGTAATAATAGAAGACAGGCTAATTGGAAATGTGTCTTTCTTCCAGGCCAAACTGTAAGTGCTTTAGGAGCAGGAACCAGGATTATTAAGATAATTTTTCTGCAGTCCAAGTATTTATTCTATTACTTTTCACACAGAACCTCTCACTTTTCACTAAATATTAGTTTAATTATATTGAATTTAAGAAAATTGATTCTTAGGTATATGTGCTCTAAAAGAAAGCAATTTAAGGAATTTGAAAAAAGAATATAATTAAAGGAGATTCTTGTAACAATCTATTGTCAGTGGAAAGAATATTGGATGGAATTTATGAGCATAATGTC
>NW_004447041.1:0-1516 GCF_000243295.1 Trichechus manatus latirostris | reverse complement strand
CTCGCTCCGTGCTCCATCTTTGCTTCTTTCTGAGAGGCTCCTGAGCACTGGCAATTTGTGATATAAATTTTACCACTCTCTACACTTCTTTACCCACACTCGGACTCCTCTGCTTCCCGTGGACAGAGTCTCTTGTCCAGAAACACCAGCCTGCAATAGCTGGTTCTCTGAGTGCCATTGGGTGGCTGCTGGTGTTGCTTATTTTTTTTTTTTCTGCTTCTTTGGATTTCTTGCTTGCCTCTCGCTGCCTCCCCTTCCTTTCGCTCAAGTGCCTGGCTCCGTGTGCCATTTTTGCTTCTTCCTGAGGGGCTGCGGAGCTGCGTTCGAATGTGGAGCTGCTTCCCGGTCTGGGCTACTGCACTGGTGGGATCCTAGGACTTCTGTTCCTCTGTTCATTTTGAATTATTTATTTCTTTTCCTTTTCTTGATTTGGGAGCACTTTCTGGCCAGGTGGAGCTGGGTGGCAAGGAACTCCCCTTCAGATTCCACAGACGTGCAGAGGGATCCCTGAGAGCATTTCTTTCTTCATTTTTTTTTTTTTTTTCCGTTTTTTTTGGGGGGGCCTTTCTTGTTCTTTTTATTTTAATCTATTTTGTTTTCTTTTCCCTCTTTTTCCCTTTTTGTCTTTCCTCATTGCTCAGTTTCTCGTCTCTCTATATCTTCCTTCTCTTTCTGATCCCTGAATAACAGGCGTTGTATACCTCTATGCCTTCTAGCCAGGCTGTATTGCGACACCTGAGAGCGACTTCCCCAGACCTCATAGCTGCATCAGTGGGATCCCTGGGAACTTTGCGGTTCTTTAACATTTCTGATTTTTATTTATTCTTTCTTTTCTTTTCTTCCTCTTCCCCTTTCTGTTTTTCTCCATTTCAGTCTCTCATCTCTCCATTCCAATGGCAATGTCCCCTAGCATTCTTTTTTGTTTGTATGTTTTTGGCTCCTGTTCTTCTCTCCTTTCTCCCATATCCATCTTAGCTCCACACGTAACAATCTCCCCACTGCATCCTGCCTACCTCCACTGTGCACTTGACATCACACCACCAAACAGTACAGGCACGGCTTACTGAAACCTGCCCTGCACTGTTTACCGACCAGCCCTGGTGGCTATAGTAAGTGCCACAAACAACCCATCCCACTGGCTCCTCTTCAGCTAGACCTGCCCTGCTGTACCATATCTGAGTGACTGAACTGGCCAGTTGGAGAAGGAGGTGAAAAGTATTGAGTGCACAGATGAGCAAACAACAAAGAACACACAGTCTGCCTGTTCAGACATAGTCAAACTTTTTTTTTTAAAAAAAGGGACAAAACAAACAAATCTACTGAATGCCCCAAAAACAGCAGGCAATATCAAAACATTTACAAAAACAGGACAGGATGGCTCCAGTAGGTGTACAAATTAAAACACTAGATGACTCTCCTGTGGAAGAAAATGCACTAGAAGTACCTGATAGGGAATTCAAATCTCTAATACTCCGAATTTTCCAAGAACTGAGGCAAAAAGCTGACAAACATGAGG
>NW_004447040.1:2031-3678 GCF_000243295.1 Trichechus manatus latirostris | reverse complement strand
ATAAAGACTCAGCAAACACAAAATCAACAACAATGAAAAAGATGAAAAGAAAATACATGAAGAAAAACAACTCAGCACAGAAAATTAAGTGGAACAAAGAAACTGTGAACAACACACACACAAAAAAAAGACATCAAATGACAGCACTAAACTCATACCTATCAAAAATTACACTGAATGTAACTGGACTAAATGCACCAATAAAGAGAGAGTGGCAGATTGGATAAAAAAATATGATCCGTCTATATGCTGCCTACAAGAGACACACCTTAGTCTTAAAGACACAAACAAACTAAAAAAGGATAGAAAAAAATATATCAAGGAAACAGCACTCAAAAATAGAGCAGGAGTGGCAATATTAATCTCTGACAAAATAGACTTTAAAGTAAAATCCACCACAAAAGATAAGGAAGGACACTATGTAATTATTAAAGGGTCAGTACACCAGGAGGACATCACTGTAATAAATATTTATGCACCCAGCAACAGGGCTCCAAAATACATAAAACAAACTCTAAAAGCACTGAAAAGAGAGAGAGACAGCTCCACAATAGTAGTAGGAGACTTCAACTCACCACTTTCAGTGAAGGACAGATCATCCTGAAAGAAGCTCAGCAAAGACACGGAAGAGCTAAATGCTACAGTCAACCAGCTTGATCTCATAGACATACACTGAACACTCCACCCAACAGCAGCCAAGTATACTTTCTTTTCCAACGCACATGGAACATTCTCCAGAATAGACCACGTGTTAGGCCATAAAGCAAGCCTTAACAAAATCCAAAGCATCTTTTCTGACCATGAAGCCATAAAAGTAGAAATCAACAACAGAAAAAGTAAGGAAAAAAAATCAAACACGTGGAAGCTGAACAACACCTTGCTCAAAAATTAAACTGGGTTATAGAAGAAATTAAGGACAGAGTACAGAAATTTATAGAATCAAATGAGAATGAAAACACATCCTACCAGAACCTTCGGGACCCGGCAAAAGCAGTGCTCAGACGTCAGTTTATAGCAATAAATGCACGCATTCAGAAAGAAGAAAGGGCCATAATCAAAACATTAACCCTACAACTGGAACAAGTAGAGAGAAGCAAAAGAAGCCCTCAGGCGCAAGAAGAAAGGAAATAATAAGAATTAGAGCAGAATTAAATGAAGGAGAATATAGAAAAACAATTGAAAGAGTTAACAAGACCAAAAGCTAGTTCTCTGAAAAGAGCAACAAAATTGATAAATTATTGGCCAAACTGACAAAAGAACAACTAGAGGAAGCAAATAACCCGTATAAGAAATGAGATAGGTGATATCACAACAGACCCAACTGAAATTAAAAGAATCGTAACAGAATACTATGAAAAATTGTACCCTAACAAATTTGAAAACCTAGAGGAAATGGGCAAATTTCTGGAAACTCACTACCTATCTAAACTAACACAAACAGAGGTAGAAGAACTAAATAAACCGAAAACAAAAGAAGAGATTGAAAAGGTAATTAAAAAACTCCCAACGAAAACAAGCCCTGGACCATATGGCTTCACTAGAGAATTCTAGCAAACTTTCAGAGAAGAGTTAACACCACTACTACTAAAGGTATTTCAGAGCATAGAAAAGGATGGAATACTCCCAAACTCATTCTATGAAGCCAGC
>NW_004447040.1:0-1290 GCF_000243295.1 Trichechus manatus latirostris | reverse complement strand
ACCAACAAAGAGAACCTTGAAGAGGAAATCACCAAGTCAATACCATTTACAATAGCCCCCAAGAAGATAAAATACTTAGGAATAAATCTAACCAGAGACATAAAAGACCTATACAATGAAAAGTACAAGACACTACTGCAAGAAACCAGAAGAGAATGCACAAGTGGAAAAACATACCTTGTTCATGGATAGGTAGACTTAGCATTGTGAAAATGTCAGTTCTACCCAAAGCAATCTACAGATACATTGCAGTCTGGATCCACATTCGTCTTGCATTTTTTAATGAGATGGGGAAACACATCACCAGCTTCATATGGAAAGGGAAGAGGCCCCAAATAAATACCCGAATAAATGAAGCATTACTCAAGAAGAAGAACAAAGTGGGAGGCCTCACACTATTTAGAACCTATTATACTGCCATGGTAGTCGAAACAGCCTGGTACTGGTACAACAACAGATACATAAACCAATGGAACAGAATTGAAAATCCAGACATAAATTCATCCACCTATGAGCAGCTGATATTTGACAAAGGCCCAAAGTCCCTTAATTGGAGAAAAGACAGTCTCTTTAACAAATGGTGCTGGCATAGCTGGATATCCATCTGCAAAAAACTGAAACAAGACCCATACCTTACACCATGCACAAAAACTAACTCAAAATGGATCAAAGACTTAAATATAAAATCGAAAACGATAACGATCATGGAAGAAAAAATAGGGAGAATACTAGGAGCCCTAATACATGGTGTAACACAATAAGAACCATAAGTAACAATGCACAAGCACCAGGAGAGAGACTAGATAACTGGGAGCTCCTAAATATCAAACACTTACGCTCATGAAAAGACTTCACCAAAAGAGTAAAAAGACAACCTACAGACTGGGAAAAAATTTTTGGCTGCGACAAATCCAGTCAGCATCTAATCTCTAAAATCTACTAGATACTGCAAAACCTCAACAACAAAAAGACAACCCAATTAAAAATGGGCTAAGGGTATCAACAGGCACTTTGCTAAAGAAGATATTCAGGCAGCTAACAGACATGTGAAGAAGTGCTCACGATCCTTTGCCATTAGAGAAATGCAGATCAAAACTACAATGAGATTTAGCTCAGTGGTGAAGTTATTTCCGAGGTTCACTGTTCAGCTGGGGAGTGGACAGCCCCATAAAACCAAATGGGACTAATAAGGTACAGCAGTCCAGGGACAAGGGCCAGAAGGCAGAAGGGGACAGGAAAGCTGGTGATAGGGAACCCAAGGTTGAGTAAGGACAGTGTTGATGTGTTGTG
>NW_004447039.1:2403-3678 GCF_000243295.1 Trichechus manatus latirostris | reverse complement strand
GATGATAGAGAGAGCCTTCCCCTAGAGCTGATAGAGAGAACCTTCCCCTAGAGCTGATAGGGAGACAGAGCCTTCCCCTAGAGCTGACAGAGAGAGAGAGCCTTCCCCTAGAGCTGACAGAGAGAGAGAGCCTTCCCCTGGAGCTGACAGAGAGAGAGAGCCTTCCCCTGGAGCTGATAGAGAGAGAAAGCCTTCCCCTGGAGCTGACAGAGAGCCTTCGCCTAGAGCTGATAGAGAGGAAGCCTTCCCCTAGTCCCCTAGAGCTGACAGAGAGAGAAAGCCTTCTCCTAGAGCTGACAGAGAGAGAAAGCCTTCCCCTAGAGCTGATAGAGAGAGAGAGCCTTCCCCTAGAGCTGACAGAGAGAGAAAGCCTTCCCCTAGAGCTGATGGAGAGAGCCTTCCCCTAGAGCTGATAGGGAGACAGAGCCTTCCCCTAGAGCTGACAGAGAGAGAAAGCCTTCCCCTAGAGCTGACAGAGAGAGAGAGCCTTCCCCTAGAGCTGACAGAGAGAGAGAGCCTTCCCCTAGAGCTGACACACAGAGAGAGAGCCTTCCCCTAGGGCTGACAGAGAGAGAGAGCCTTCCCCTGGAGCTGACAGAGAGAGAGAGCCTTCGCCTAGAGCTGGGGCCCTGAATTAGGACTTCTAGCCTCCTAAACTGTGAGAACTAAATTTCTGTTTGTCAGAGCCATTCACTTGTGGTATTTCATTATGGCAGCACTAGATAATTAAGACAATCCTTCAATAAAAACTATCCCTAAGGTCACCTTTTAGCTAAGTAACAGATTGGTTCATAAAATAAAGAATATTACCAGCGAGTACTATGCACCTTTAAATAATCAATCATCTATAGGAGACCAGGTGTTCCAGTTAAGACAGAAATTGTCGGACTAAATGCTAAAAAAATGTGTTGTTCTCCTCCTGTCCTTCTTCTGACCCTTCATCTTCTCAAGGGGAGGAAGTGGGATGTGGGGACCACAGAGCAGGGCTGCTAGAATGTACCAGGCTCACACCTTCCCAGATCTCTGCTTTCCATGGGGACACCTGTTGGCAGGCACCCCCTCCCTTCTCAGCAACAACAGCCCCTCTCTGCCAGGAGTTTCACTTTGGGGTGCTCCAAGCATGCAGGGCATCCTCCTATCACTGCTCAGATCACCGCCTAGGTCAGGACCCTGACAGCTGCATTATGCTGCCTCTGTACAAGCACAGGGCCTGGGAGGCTGGGCAGCCAGGACGCCCCCTGCTATCACCACAGCACTCACCTCCTGTCAACTTGC
>NW_004447039.1:0-751 GCF_000243295.1 Trichechus manatus latirostris | reverse complement strand
CATCCTTGTGGCCTAAGTAACATTTGATTTTATCTTGGGAAAGAGTCTACTATTTTATCATTAAGTAAGTTGTTTATTCTAAATTTCTCGAAACTTCCTTTCATTCAGCTGGGAAACCTTCATGGGAAGGGACTTCCAAGCCGAGTCCAAAGGAATGAGTAGGGACTTGCACAGACTCCCTAGGTCCTGTCCTGGCCTCCGAGCCCCATTCAGTTGATGGGATTCAGATGGATGAGGAGAGTCAGTGTGCCCAGGACAGAGGCACTCACAGGAGAGGCCCAGATCTCTCTCTCTCTCTCTGTTTCTCTCTCTGTCTCTCTCTCCCTCCCTCTCTCTGTCTTCCACCTCTCCCTGGTGGAGGATCCCTGCTCCTTTGCTGTCCTTCCCTATAAATAAGAAGACTCTGCATAAAAGTGTTGGCATCGCCCTTCTTGGCAGTGGGGCAGATGCTGCTCCTGCTGAAGACTGCTTGTCATGAATTGAATTGTGTCTTCCAAAAATACCTGTCAACTTGGCTGGGCCATGATTCCCAGTGTTGTGTGATTGTCCACCATTTTGTCATCTGATGTGATTTTCCTATGTGTTGTAAATCCTCTCTCTATGATGTTGATGAGATGGGATTAGCGACAGTTATGTTAATGAGACAGGGCTCAATCTACAAGACTGGATTGTGTCGTAAAGCCAATCTCTTTTGAGATATAAAAGACAGAAGTGAGCAGAGAGACACGGGGACCTCATACCACCAAGAAAG
>NW_004447038.1:2649-3679 GCF_000243295.1 Trichechus manatus latirostris | reverse complement strand
AATAAAAATCATGTTTTAAAGTCTATTATTATGGAGCAACTGAATTAAATTTCTTAGGATTTCAGAACTTTACGGATAGTCCAACAATACCAAAAGTAGTGAAATTTATTCCAAGCATGAAATCGATGCCAAAAAATTAATAAAGTATTCCAAAATTTCCTATAAGTAAAGGGATTAAAAAAGTGGCCATTAATGTCATTTAATTTCAGTGATATGTTGGCAGCGCCATCTGCCGATTGAAAAAATACCTCTGGAGCATTTTGAGAAGCAAGAAATATAATTAAATCTTCTTTTGCATCATTTTCAGCAAGGGTGAGCCAATCTGTCATTTTCTTCAACACCAGCCAGTCTGTGGGAGAAAGATGTGGCAGTTTGCTCCCATAAAGATTCACAGCCTTGGAAATCCTAAGGAGCAGTTTTACTCTGTCCTATAGGATTCCTGGAGCCCTGGTGGCGTAGTGCCATGAGTCGGAAACTACTCGACAGCAAGGAGTTTTTGGTTTTATCCATATAATGTCAAACATAAACATGTCACATGGAATATGTTTTCTATAGTTTTTAAAAATGGGATTAAAAGGATGAGACTGGGGCACAGAGTAGCATGATGAGGCACTTTAAGGTTGTAAAGAACAGAAATCTACTCAAGCCATCTCAGGTAGGGGGTGGAAGAAATAGCACAAGAAGCAATCTCAGTCAGGCCTCATGGAGAACTGGAAAGTGGTTTACTACCTGTATCAGTCAGGGTTTTCCAGTCTCACTTTCGCTCTCTTTAGATCACGTGATTATAATCATGTGAGCCAGTAAGCCAATTCCTTAAAATCAACCATTAGTCACTCAACCTATCAATTGATTGATAATTGATTTAAAGGAATTGGCTCACTGGTTCACGTGATTGTGGGGGCTGGCAAGTGCAAAATCTGTAGGTCAGGCTGGCAGGCTGGAAACTCAGGCAGGATTTTTCTGTGACAATCTTGAAACAGAATTACTTTTTCTTCCGGAAGCCTCAGTTTTAGCTCTTAAGGACTTCCAC
>NW_004447038.1:0-1342 GCF_000243295.1 Trichechus manatus latirostris | reverse complement strand
TCGTCACATTGCCTTCTCAGTCTCACCTCCCTGAGTCCCTCTTACAAGGACCCTTGTGCTTATATGGGACACAACCGGATAACTCAGAGTAATCTCCCCATCACAAAAATCCTTAACTTAATCACATCTGCAAAGTTCTTTTCATCATATAAGGTAACATTCACAGGTTCTGGACATGAGCACATGGACATTTTGGGGGGAGCTATTATTAAACCTACCGAAGGATGACAGTAAAGAAAAACTAGACAGCTTAGACCAAGAGCATTAAATGGAACATCTCAGGAAAGTGAATGTAATTCATAGATGTTGGTGTTTTCTTTTAGTGTTTGATTTGCCAGATTGTGGTTTGCAAACAAGGTTGTTGCCTTGATGTTAACATTTTGGAAATGTGCCATGAAAGGTGAAACACAGAGTAAGTATTGCTTGACAAAATTAATGAAGTGGATTACTCCTAGGAATTAAGCAGCTCTAAAAGCAATTAGGTCATGCCAGGGGTTCTTTATAGATTTCAGATTCATTAATATTTAACAAATCATGCTGCAGGAGACACAGTGCCATACCTAGATCCCTATACAAGTGGAAGACGATCATCTCTTTCTGAAAGAGCTATGTGGTCCTGGGTCTCAGAAGTTAGCTTTGTCCTGAGGGTTCGTTTCTCAAGGGAATCATTTTTCACATGAATTTCCCTTTTCACCAGATTGTCCAAGCCTCCAATCATGAAGAGATGGGGTCAAATTATACAAATTGTACAACAGTCCACAGAGCATTAGACTGCTTATTTCTTTTCTAGAGCCAGCCTGCCTTGGAGAAATGGGATGGGGTGTTACCTATGCAAGGGAGATTAAAACACCTTAGTTTTTTTCTGTTTGTTTAAAATATTTGCCTAGGGAGTAGGCAGGAAATGTGTTTTACCTGAAATTCTTATAAGTTCAAAGTGTTTCTCTAGTAAAGGACTGATTTTTGTTCCTGTTTATACATCACTTCCCACTCCCACAAACCCCCGACCCCCTGGAACTACAGGCTTCCAGCCCAGTATAAATGTTTTTTCACACACATACCCTTTCCCTTCAGGTTGATCACATGATTTGTCTTCTCTACACCTCTGCCTACCTAACCTCAAGATGTGCTCGTGAAGAACTTTCCTTTCTCTGTGCTTCAATAGGAGAAATGGTTGGAGGCTTTAGAGAGAGAAAGAGAGAACTGCTGTCAAGTGGGCTCCAACTCATGACAACCTTATGTACAGCAGAACGAAATGTGGCCACAGTCCTGCATCATGCTCATGATTGTCTGTGTGTTCTAGTCCATCTCTGTGGCTTTTGTGCCAGTCCATCTCACCGAGCAT
>NW_004447037.1:2713-3681 GCF_000243295.1 Trichechus manatus latirostris | reverse complement strand
GAGTCAACTCCAACTCATAGTGACCCTATAGGACAGAGTAGAACTGCTCCATAGGGTTTCCAAGGCTATAATGTTTACAGAAGCAAACAGACACATCTTTCTCCCACGGAGTGGATGGTGGGTTTGAACCACCAACCTTTTGGTTAGCAGCCGAGCACTTAACCACTGAGCCACCAAAATATATAGAAGACAAATAGCAGACATAAATCAATCTTACTAGTAATTATATTAAATGTCAATGGATTAAACACTTCAAATAAAAGGAAGAGATTGGCAGAATGAATGAAAAATCATGATCCAACTATATGCTATCTATAAAAGACAGGCTTGAGATTGAAAGACACAAATAGGTTGAGAGTAAAAGGATGGAAAAGCATACAGCAATGTAAACATGAACCAAAGTAGAGATGGAGTGCCTATTAGTCAGACAAAATAGACTTTAAGACAAATATTGTTACTAGAGACAAAGAAGGACATTACTAATGACAAAGGAGTAACCCACCGAAAAGATATAAAAATTATACACATATATGCACCTAGTAACAAAGCCTTAAAATACATGAAGCAAAAACTGGCAGAATTGAAGGGAGTAGACAATCCAGCAATAAAAACTGATCATTTCCAAATACCAATTTCAATAATAGATAGAAAACAACTAGACAGAATACAATTAAGGAAATAGAAGACTTGAATGACAGTATAAACTAATGAGACATAACGGACGTTTATAGAACATTCCACCCAACAAAAGCAGAATGCACATTGTTTTCAAGTGAACATTCAGCCTTTTCAGGATAGACCATATGTCAGGCCATACAAGTCTCTATTAGTTTAAAAGATTTGAAATCATACAAAGTATTTTTTTTATACCATAATTGAATAAAAATTAGAGTTCAATAGCAGAAGAAATTTAAGAAATTCACAAATTTGTGGAAATTAAACAACATATTCCTAAATAACAAATGTGT
>NW_004447037.1:0-941 GCF_000243295.1 Trichechus manatus latirostris | reverse complement strand
CATGTCCTCTTCTGAATCTGGCTTGAATTTCTGGCAGTTCCCTGTCGATATACGGCTGAATCCACTTTTGAACGATTTTCAGCAAAATTTTACTTGCATGTGGGATTAATGATATTGTTTGATAATTTCCAGGTTTCCTAGATTCATACTTTGTACATTCCACGTTCCTATTATTAATGGATGTTTTTAGCTGTTTCTTCTCATTTTGGGTTGTGCTACATCAGCAAATGAAGGTACTGAAAGCTTGACTCTATCAACATCATTAAGATTGACTCTAGATAGTAGACAAGAATTATGTTAGGTGAAGGGATGAACAACACACAATATAGGGGAAGTCAGCACCACTGGAATAAACCAAAAGCTAAGAAGTCTCCTGAACACAACCAAACACTTTGAGGGGCAGAGTATCAGGGCGGGGGTCTGGGGACCACAGTTTCAGAGGACATCTAGGTCAATTGGCATAACAAAGTTTATTAAGAAAATATTCTGCATTCCACTTTGGTGAGTGGCATCTGGGGTCTTAAAAGCTAATGAGGAACCATCTAAGATCCATCAGTTGGCCCCAACCCACTTGGAGCAAAGGAGAATGAAGAACACCAAAGACACAAGAAAAATATTAGCCCAAGAGACAAAAGGGGCCACACAAACCTGAGACTCCATCAGCCTGAGACCAGAACTAGATGGTGCCTGGCTACCACCAATGACCGCCCTGACAGGGAACACAACAGAGAGTTCCTGACAGAGCAGGAGAAAAGTAGGGTGCAGAACTCAAATTCTAGTAAAAAGACCAGACTTAATGGTCTGACTGAGACTGGAGTGACCCCAGAAGACATGGCCCCCAGACTCTCTGTTAGCCCAGAATTGAAAACATTCCCGAAGCCAACTCTTCAGACAAAGATTAGACTGGACTATGGGACATAAAATGATACTTGTGAAGAGTG
>NW_004447036.1:2569-3639 GCF_000243295.1 Trichechus manatus latirostris | reverse complement strand
GCTAGAAGATCCAAATCAGGGTATCAGCTGTGCTGATTTCTTCTGAAGGCTTTGAGAAAGGAACTATGCTGTGCCTCTCTCCTAGTTTCTGGCATTCCTTTGCTATTTATAGGTATACCTGCCTCCATCATCACATAGCATCTGTCTTCCCACTGTGTGATTCCCTTCTTATAAGGTACCACTTAGAAGGAATTAGGACCCATCCTATTCTGGTGTAGTGTTGGTAACTTAACTGATAACATCTGCAAAGAAAAAAGGTCTCTAAACAAGGTCACATTCACAGATATGGAGGTTGGGACTTCAACATATCATTTTGGGTGATGCAATTCAATCCATAACAGTTACCAAAAGGAGTCTTTAAGGTATTTGGAAAGTATGAAATCAGAATTACAATTTGAAAGTATCCTTGATCAATATTTTTACTTTGAATAACAATAAGTAGTGACATTCACTTTTCATTTTCTGCAATCAGGTCCTATCTATTAGCATCTTCTAAATTTTTTTAACTATATTAGAATTTCCCCCAACAAATGCATTTATTTTAAAGTGTGAACTGGACTTTATTTTGTAGCACAACCCTAAATGTGCACCTGGAGAAATTTAAATTCATTCTCTACTAAGCATGCAGATCCCAAGAGCAGTTGGGCTGAGGATTGTCTGTAATTAATATAACATGTTGGTAAATCAACACGTTTATTTTCCCCCTAGTGAGTCATGCAGCTGTATACATCTAAAATAAACCTAATTCTACCTCCCACAAGCCAGTTTGAAGACTATCTGCTAATGTTTGTTTGGCAGTTGATAAAAATGGAATAATTATATTGAATTTTTTCCTCTTTCTGGCATTTCCAATGCTCTTTTCTAAACAGGTCTCTTTGAGAAAATATTTGAAAGGCAATGTTGTCCGTTCCCCATGCCTCCGTTGGCATGCTGGAGCAGTTTGCAGGCAAGTAGGTGTGTTCATTGTTAGAGTCATATTTTCATTACTCTTAAGTAGAACTGGACCAAATTTTAGCACAGATGCCAGGGATGTAGTGGCTGTATAAAGGCTTATATAATTGTAAAAAATT
>NW_004447036.1:0-1055 GCF_000243295.1 Trichechus manatus latirostris | reverse complement strand
ACAGTTTGGCAGTTTCTCAAAAAGTTAAACATAGTACTGCCATATGACTCAGCAATTCCCACTCTTAGGCGTATACCCAAAAGAATTGAAATTAGAGACTCAAACAGGTACTTACACACCAATGTTCATAGCAACATTATTCACAATAGCCAAAAGGTGAAGACAACCAAAGTGCCTATCAACAAGTGAATGGATAAACAAAATGCGGTTTCCAGTGAAACATTATTCACCCATAAAAAGGAATGTAGTTCTGATATGTGCTATGACATGGACGAACCTTAGGAATAAGTGCTAACTGAAATAAGCCAGACACAGAAGGACAAATATTGTAAGATGCTACTTATATGAACTATAGTATCTAAAATAGGCGAATTTGTAGAGAGAAAAAGTAGATGAGAAGTTGCTGGGGGCTGAATGGAGGGGACAGTGGCATGTTATTGCTTAATGAGTAGAGAGTTTCTGTTTGGGGTGATGAAAACATTTTGGAAATAAATAGTAGTGATGGTTGCACAACATTGTGAATGTAATTAATGCCACTTAATTGTACACTTAAAAATGATTAAAAAGGCAAATTTTGTTATTTGGTTAAATGCTAGACTGCTAACTGAAAGGTTGGCAGTTTGACCCTAACCAGCGTCGCCATGGGAGAAAGACCTAGTGATCTGCTCCCTTGAAGATTACAATCTAGCACCCTATGGGGCAGTTCTTCTCTGTCACATGGGTCCCTATAAGTTGAAATCAACTCATTGGCACCTAACAGCATATGTAATCACCAGAAATTTTTAAAAATTATACCGATTATCTAATCTTTTTATTTCTTTCATACCTGTGTGAGGAGATATCTATTATAAATTGCATTTGTGAGACTAGAATTAGGGCAAAGGCAAATGATGAAATGTTCCCACAGGATCTTCCTTCACAGATTATCAGGCTGATATCACGAGGCAAACTATGGCACATGAGAATCATGTCACTGCTTTGAAGCCAGACTCTGCTGAGCTTCCAGAACCAGCTGGTGAATGTAGTGGAAGCTCTTGTGCAGTTGGTTCTGAATT
>NW_004447035.1:2362-3687 GCF_000243295.1 Trichechus manatus latirostris | reverse complement strand
TCTATCTTCATCTCTAGGGACAAGAGATCTAGTTTTTACTTGTGACCAAGAAAAGAGCAGTAGACATTATGATGTACTGTTTACAGTCCAACATTCCCTTTGTGACCTAAGATTAATTTATTTACCTATGATTTATAACCAGTTAGACAGCCTGGCTTGACTGCATGATCAGAGTGGCAAACAAACAAACAAATGCCAATCAGATGTCCCTACAGGGAAGAATCTGCTGTGAGAAGTGTACTACTTACCATTGAGTCAGTTCAGACTGTGCTCCATAGAGTTATCAACGATTGATTATTTTTTGGAAGTAGATCACCAGGCCTTTCTTCTGAGGTTCCTCTGGATGGACTTGAACCACAACCTTTTGGTTAGCAGCCAAGAGTATTAACTGTTTGAACCACCCAGGTGTAGGTGTACCAGGTACAAGCACAGTAATCTGATGCTCCTCAACTGCTGCAGCTTCAGTATCCACTGCAAAATTCACACTATGGCCACATTGGTCCTAGCCTGCTCCCAGTCAATGACTAAACAAGCAGGGATTCTGGAGTGGGGCCATTCTGACCAAATGTGGGATTTTCCTAGTGGACAATCTTTGCTTTATTTCCTCATGGGCCTGGGTGGGATTTCTTTAGAGCTGCACTGCCGTCAGGGGCTCTTCCTATGCAATCCTTATTGCTCCCTGTCTTACGTTCTCTAAAGGAGCAAAACTAGTGAAGAGTATCTATAAATATATACAGAGAGAAACTTATTTCAAGGAAATGGCTCACACGGTTGTGGAGACTGGCAAGTCCCAAATCTGTGGGCCAGGCAACAGGCTGGAGAGGTCTCGTGACTCACGTGCTTGCAGGAGCTGATGAACCCAAAATCTACAGGTCAGATGGCAGGCCGCTGGCTCACAGCATTGCAGGAGCTGGTGAATCTGTAAACTACAGGTCAGGTAACAGGCTCATAGCTCACATCCCAAGAACTGGAGGTCAGAGAATAAAGAGATGGATGCAAGATAAAGATAGAGAATGAGCTTTGCCAGAATATCCATATGTATTGGATTCAGGCCACATATCCAAAGAAACTCCCCTTCCAACCGATTAGCTGCTCACATCAGATCATAAAATGGAGGATGATTATGTTATGTCTGCCAAACCACTGAGAATTATGACCTAGCCAAGTTGACACATAACATTAATCATCAAACTCCCATCTCTTCTTCCAAAGGGCTATGTTGCATTGTGGTCTGAAAGCTCTCCTACCTGCCTCTACTTTATCTTCCCTTTACCCTTCACAGGCATTTCCTCAAATAAATGTTTTACCCATCTTATTCTGTATTG
>NW_004447035.1:0-1226 GCF_000243295.1 Trichechus manatus latirostris | reverse complement strand
TGGATCTCCTTTTGAATATCAAGCAGACCATAACTAGGGGTGGACTTTTTTTATTGGGGTGATCAGAAAAAGCCCTTCCAAGAAGATGACATTAAAGTCAAAACGAGAATAATGAAAGGGTACAGCCACGCAAATATCTTTCAGACAAACACCCCACATAGCAGAAACGTCAGTGAAGGCAATGGTTTTGAAATATATTTAGTATCCTTGAGAAAATGAGAGGTTATTGTGTCCAGAGCACAGTAAATAACGTTTAGAAAGGTTTAGGAGTCGGAAGGAAGGGAGAAGTGAAGAAAGGGTCAGTTCTAGCAAAGCCTTGAAGACTCACCTTGAGAGTTAAGATTTTATTTTAAAGTAAGATTTGATTGCCTCCACAATTCATAGTAATATACTAGGTATACATAGTAACATACTAGTTAGTGATATATTAGGTAGTGAAGAAAGATTGCATGTAGTCTTTATTAAAAAATATGAGCTTAGAATCTCATAATATTCTTGAAAGAGCTTTTCACTGACGAAAAAACAGAGATGAGTTAAGATTTGGCTCTGCTAATTACTTTTGATGTGAAGAAAAGCAAGTGGTTTAATTTATATGAATCTCAGTTTCCAAATTTGTAAAATAAAAATAATGATTATTACTTCCTCACAGGGTGGTTTTCAGAATTAAAAGATCTAGGATATAATAAAGATTTATCAAAATGCCCATTTTATAGAAGATTCTCAATATTAAAAATTATTGTTACTATTCTTTTCATGTATATTACAATCCTAATATAGTGTTCAACCATTTAATCCAAACAATTCTGGTTATAAAGTGTTTTGTGAGTTAAAGATTGAGTTAGTAATTTAGAAGGTCAATTTAGGAAAATTTATAGCACATAATTATTCAGTAAATACTTATTAAGGGCCCCATTGTCCTCTCAGAATTGAGTATACATAAAATCTAATAGGAAAAATATAGATAAAATAAATCAGACAAATGAATAAAATAATTTCAGATGACATGTGGTAATAAGAAAGTAAAACTGGATGATGTGTAGATAATTGTCCTGGATGTGATGATAGGGAGCTATATAAATTTGGGTCACTTCTGAGGAGGCGACAGAAGACAGTTGACTTTGCACTGTGATTCCGTTCAGTGGAACAGGCATTGGAGAGCTTGGACAAACATGCAAGGTAAGGAGATGAGGCCTGTATTTGTTCCCTATGGTTGCTGTAACAAACTG
>NW_004447034.1:2604-3581 GCF_000243295.1 Trichechus manatus latirostris | reverse complement strand
ATGTTCTCATCAATCGCATTGCCGAAGGGAGCAGACTCAATGTACATCAACAGTTTAGCCCAAGGCCTTCTTTTGCCTTTTAGGTGTGTAAGACAATAGAAGATTAATTTTATTATGCCTAATACTATCAGGATGTAGACTAAGAATATTACTATTCCTTGCAGTAGTAATCTAACTGATACACTTATTCCTGATGGCAATCAACCAAATAAATCTGGTGCTTATAAGGGTGTTACAGTCTGTAATCAAGTAGCTTGCTATCTAATTCTACAGCACAGACTATACTTCCTTGACTAATAAAAAAACCTAAAGCTAGTCTGTTATCTCATGTCATCTTGGCTTAATGAGGTCAGAGATCGCTGTTGAGATTCCATCCCACTAGCAAATTCATCTGCTGTTTGTCCCATAGTGAATGACAAATTTCTTAAATATCTCTCCAATTCAACTACACCATAAGTTGGAATTAAAACTACCAACCGTACCCTGAGTGTTGGACCAATAAATTTTCTTCTGACTTTCATTTTACAATGTGTAACTGTTTTAACATTACCTTTTCAGTATTTACTAGCATCATTACTATGAATATCTCAAGGTAATCCTAAAGTTCTCAAGCACATTGCCCACACATTCTCAGGAATCTAAACAAGAGATTGATTGACCGCATAAATTCACTGTCAGTTGAAAAGGGATCATCTAAATTAGTATAGTTGGATCTACCACACAAAAACATATAGCCATAAGGAGCACACAAACTTTGTCTAGAAGAAACAGAAAGTATAGAAAAATTTACACGTGACAACCAAATTTCCATTAGAGAATTAATGATTAGCAAGATAATACAGGATGGACCTTTCCTGTTTCTTCAAGTGTATATAGCAATTTTTGCTAAGATTGACTCAATTCAAGGGAAAAAACAGGTTCTAGACAAAACTCATTAACTTGCCAGAGCTTCAGATGGAGGAATATTAGACCTTTTG
>NW_004447034.1:0-623 GCF_000243295.1 Trichechus manatus latirostris | reverse complement strand
GGGGGGAACAAGGAGACTCTGTGGGAAACTGAGCATTTCTTATCCACCAAAAACTAAAGAATACAGCCTAAAGAAATTATTCAAATACCTGCACTTGTCCAAGTTTAACTGTAAAGATCGGAGCTACTTTTTTCCTTTTAGTCAATAGATGAGTGGGCATGGGATAGATCAGGTGTTTTTAGACATAATTTTAAACATATTTTGACTGCATATCTGAGATGTTCTTGTTGTTACATCCTGTTGAGTCACACACGACTCATGGAGACCCCATGCATAATGTCATCAGACTGTTGTGATCCACAGGGTTTTCAGTGGCTGATTTTTGCAAGTGCATAGCCAGGCTTTCATCGAAGGCACCTGTGGGTGGAGTCAAATTCTAACCTTTTGCTTAGCAGCTGAGCGTGTTAACACTTTGCAACACGCAGCGACTATTAATGTTTCATCTCCATAAATGTATAATGAAAGGTTTGGTACATTTAAAGGTATTTCAGATACAATTAAATCTAGTTGTCATGGAAATTATTTTGTATTACTGAAACGACCCAGGAGTTAAAGTAAAAAAATCTACACTTACATACTCTGACCTTAAGCAAGTCACTTAACCTCTCTGAGCCCATTACTTC
>NW_004447033.1:2999-3689 GCF_000243295.1 Trichechus manatus latirostris | reverse complement strand
CAGTGGTTAAACTTATCAACTGCTAACCAAAAGGTTGGTGGTTCAAAACCGCTGGTGGCTCCATGTGAGAAAGATGTGGCAATCTGCTTCTGTAGAGATTTACAGTCTTGGAAATCCTAGGGGGTCTCTATGAGTTGGAATCAACTTGACAGAAGTAGGGTTTTTCGGGGGTTTGATTTGGATAAAGGAAAAATTCTGGCTAAACTAATTTTAAGCAACATTGAGTAAATATAAAAGAAAGATACTATAAGTTTTGAGGCTACAACCAGGTGTTCCATCCCAGACAAATGACCAAGGGTTGTTCTGTAATAGAATGGAATAAATTGTCTGAGAGACTTAGAGTGTTAGTGACCCTGAGGAATAAGGAATGTGACCTGGATGTAGCCTTTCCTCATCTATAATTTCAATTAACCTTTATTTTTGAACTAATATTTACCTCTTCTTTTCCTTCATGTGTATAGTATGAAGGCATGAGGGTGGGACCAGATGTTGGATTTAACAAAGACTTCAAAGCAGCTGTTATAAATATGTTCAAAGAAATAAAGGAAACCATGTGTAAAGAAGTAATTGAAGGTATGAAGACAGTGTATCATCAAATCAAGAATATCAATAAGTAGACACGAATTTAAGAAAAAAAGACCAAATGGAAATTTTGGATTTTAAAAATATAATGACTGAAATGGAAACAAA
>NW_004447033.1:0-1426 GCF_000243295.1 Trichechus manatus latirostris | reverse complement strand
ATGAAGAGATAAAGAACTCAGCCAAGCACCAAATGGAGTGAGAAAACTGACAGAACGGAGAGCAAGAAGAGATTCATGCAGAGGTCCCGTATCAGCTAATGCAGCACAGATCCGCCATCTTGGACTCCTATCAGAGACCAGCAAATAGGGGTTACGAGAAAGCAGCTACATGGAGCTTCCAGCGGGAGACAAAACAACTGGTAATTTGCAATATACACTTTCCCACCCCCCACCTTTCTTCACCCCCACTCGGCCTCCTCTGCTTCCTGCGGCCACAGTCTCTTGTCCAGGAAGCACCGGCTGCTCGGATTCCACCCTCCCGCACTGACCGACTCCCTGAGTGCCGTTTGTTGGCTGCTGGTGTTGCTTTTTTCCACTTCTTTTGATTTCTTCCTTATCTCTTACCACCTCCCCCTCCTTTTGCTCAAATACTTGGCTCCGTGCGCCATCTTTGCTTCTTCCTGAGGGACTGAAGAGCTCTGGTAATTTGCAATATACACTTTACCACCCCCTACCCTTCTTCACCCCAACTTGGCCTCCTCTGCTTCCCGCAGCCAAAGTCTCTTGTCCAGGAAGCACCGGCTGCTTGGATTCCACCCTCCTGCAGTGGCCGGCTCCCTGAGTGCCATTTGTTGGCTGCCGGTGTTGCTTTTTTCCACTTCTTTTGATTTCTTCCTTACCTCTCACCACCTCCCCCTCCTTTCACTCAAATACCTGGCTCTGTGTGCCATTTTTGCTTCTTCCTAAGGTGCTGCGGAGCTCCGTTCAAGGGTGGAACTGCTTCCCGGTCTGCACTGCCGTTCTGGTAGGATCCTGGGGCTTTTGTTTGTTTGTTTGTTTTGAGTTGTTTCTTTATTTTCTTTTCTTTTTCTTGAGTTGGGAGCCCATTCTGGCCGGGTGGTGCTGCGTGGCGTGGGACCTGCTCCCTCGGCTTGCACAGACATGCAGAGGGACCCCGAGAGCATTTCTTTTTACATGGGTTTTTTTGGGGGCTTTTCTTTTCTTTTTTTAAAATTTGTTTTGTTTTCTTTTCCCTGTTTTTCCCTTTTTGTCTTTCTTTGTTAGTCAGTTTCTCGTCTCTCTATACCTTCCATCTCTTCCTGTTCCCTGAATATCTGGTGCTGAATAACTCTACACCTTCTAGCCAGGCTGTACTGCAACACCTGAGAACAACTTCCCCAGACATCATAGCAGCACCAGTGGGATCCCTGGGAGCTTTGCTGTACTTTTTCCTTTCTGATTTTTCTTTATTCATTCTTTTCTTCTCTTTTTTTTTTCCTTCTTCCCCTTTTTGTTTTTCTCCATTTCATAGCCTCTCATCTCTCCACTCCAATGGCAAGCTCCCTAGCATTCTTTTTGGTTTGTTTGTATGTTTTTGGCTCCTGTTCCTCTCTCCTCTCTCCCATATCCATCTTAGCTCCACACA
>NW_004447032.1:1655-3689 GCF_000243295.1 Trichechus manatus latirostris | reverse complement strand
AGTTTTGTATCCAAGTGTTTGTCTTCAGTTTTGCTACTCCTGTCTTCCATCGTTTCAAACCTGCTCCTCAGCCCTTAATGACACTGTCCATTTCTGAAATCTTGTTGTTTATCTTTTGGATTTCTAATCATTGTTTTTTATGTTTTCTAGTTGTGAATTTATTTTAGCATTTTGTTCCTGTATTATTTTCCTGAATTCTTCCATTTTTTGTCTGTATTTTCCATGAATTTGTATGCCTTTTCCATGAATTTGTCTACTTTTTCCTCATTTTTGTCTGCTTTTTGCTTCATCTCTTGGATAGATCTGAATATTAGAGATTTGAATTCCCTATCAGGCAATTCTAGTGCCTTTTCTTCTACTGGAAAGTCATCTGGTGTTTTATTTTGGATGCCTACTGGAACCATCTTGTCCTTTTTTTATACGTTTTGAATTGCCTGCTGTCTTTGGTGCATTCAGTAGTTATTTTCCTCATTTATTGATTGTAGATTTGTTTGTTTTGTCCTACTTTTTGTTTTGTTTGGTTATCTCAGAGCAGGTGGGCTGTGCATTCTGTGGGCAGAATACTTTTTGCCTCATTCTCCAATGTGCAAGATCATTGGCTCAGGTATAGTACAGCAGGGCAAGTCTATCTGAAAGGGATTTGCTGGGATGGGTTGTGGCACGTACTATGGCCGACAGGGCGGGCTGGGAATCAGTGCAGTACAGGTTTGGGTAGGCTGTGCCTCTGCTGCTTGGGGGTGTAATGTTCAGCACTGGTGCAGGTAAGCAGGAAGGAGGGGGGAGACTGTGATGTGTGGATCTAAGATGGGTATGGGGAAGAGGAGAGAAAGGAGAGAGGAACAGGAGCCAAAAACATACAAACAAACAACAAACAAAAAAAAGTGCTAAGGGAGTTTGCCACTGGAGTGGAGAGATGAGAGGCTGAGAAATAGAGAAAAACAGAGAGTAAAAAAGGAAAAGGGTAAAAGAAAAAAAATGAATAAATAAAAAATTGAAAAAAAGAAAGAAAAGAAAAGAAAAGCTCCAAGGGATCCCACTGGAGTAGCTGCAAGGACTGGGGAATTTGCTCTCAGGCTGTGAATTACAGCCTGGCCGGAAGGGGTAGAGGTGTCAGACAGTGCCAGGTATTCAGGAGACAGGAAGAGAAAGTAAGAATAGAGAGATGAGAAACTGAGAAATGAAGAAAGACAAAAAGGGAAAAAGAAAAGAAGACAAAACAAACAAAACCCCAAAATACAAAAACAAAAAAACACAAACCCCCCCCAAAAAAAAAGCAAGAAAAAAGAAATGCCCCCAGGGATCTCTCTGCGTGGCTGCGCAGACTGAGGGAGTAGCTCCCAAGCCACACATTACTACCTGGCTAGAAGGGGCTCCTAAACTGAGAAAAGAAAAAGAAAACAAACAAACAAACAAATCAAAACAGAACAAATCAAAACAAACAAACAAAAGCCCCGTGGATCCCACCAGTGTAGCGGCATGGGCCAGGAAGCAGTTCCACAGTCGAGTGGCATTTCACAGCCTTTCAGGAAGAAGCAAGGATGGCACACGGAGCCAGGTATTTGAGAGAAAGGAGTGGAAGGTGGTGATAGGTATGGAAGAAACTAAAAGAAGCAGAAAAAAGCAACACCAGCAACCAACAAATTGCACTTAGGGAGCCGGCCAGTGCAGGTGGGTGGAATCCAAGCAGCACAGGGATGAACCGGTGTTTCCCTGCCAAGAGACTGTGGCCACAGGAAGCAGAGCAGGCTGAGTAGGGGTGAAGAAGGGTTGGGGGTGGGAAAGCATGTATCGCTGGTTACAGGTTGTTCTGTCTCCTGCTGGTAGCTCCGTGAAGCAGAACTCCCTGTTCACTGATCTCTGACAAGAGTCCAAGATGGCGGATCCAGGCTGTGTTAGCTGATAGGGGACCTCTGCATGCATCTCTCCTTGCTCTCTGTTCTCTGTCAGTTTCTTATTGCATTCGGTGCTTGGCTGAGTTCTTTATCTCTTCATTTGATGCTTAGGGTTTCAGAACTGATGTTTGTCTCTGACTTC
>NW_004447032.1:0-1242 GCF_000243295.1 Trichechus manatus latirostris | reverse complement strand
TGGGAGGGGCTTAGAAAAGGTTCTTTTCTGTCCACTGACTAAAAACTTGGCCAGAATGGAGAAATCATAACACGGACAATTCAATCACTGCTCAGGACTGGCTTCAGTTCTTTTTCTTTTTTTTCTTTTTAAACCCAATATAATTAATGAAAGGGTTTTTGATAAATGGACTGTAGAACTCTAAAAGTCTTGAAATGGACTTTTAATCTGCATTGCTTCTTAATTTATTTGCTTTTTAATTTATTTGACTTTATAAAGATGGGGCTGTTTCAACAGCAGCCAATCATCCCATTAGCCAGGCTGACAGGCAGAGCCAGCAGTAGTGGAAGGTTCGTGGAGCTGGGCTGCTCTTCTCTAGGTGCTCCAATCCCACAGGCAGCCTCTGTAACTGCGACAGGCTCCTGGGAAGCGGTGCTCAGCTCTGTGGCCGCATCCTAAATAAGAACATCTCTGATGTGCAAATTGCAGAAACTGGCTTCTCCCTCTACTTTTCTGCCAGGAAACGAAGAATGCACTGAAGAGGAACATTTACTGTATGAGAACCGTTTGTTTCCATTTCATTGTATCTGTGTGTCGTGTTTTATGGATTCAGGGGAGACAGCAGGAGGGACCAGAGTGGAAAAGCACTGGATGTTGAATTGGCACAGCCACATGGCCAGGAAAGGCAATTCCAGCTACTAAAAGGCAAAAGTGCCACTTACTCTCTGTTCATCTCCCATGCTCATGCAGATGTACAAGAGGCCACAGGTTTCAGCTATCATAAAAAGCCTTGTGCTGTATGGTGGGAAGAACATCGAACACTCCATAAGCTGGGTTTAAATCATAGTTACAACACTTACTGTATACATGACTGATGGTTAAGATTTTGTGTCAACTTGGCTGGGCCATGATTCGCAGTGTTTTAATGTAATCACTCCCATGACTGAATATACTGTGAGTAGCCAATCAGATGAAAGGGAGTCTTCTTGGGGGTGTGGCCCGTATCTGTATATAAGCAGACGTTCTGGCTTTTTACTCTCTCTGGGTCCTGCAGCTGTTTCCTGTCTTCTCATCTCCCGTTCTTGGGACTTGAAATGTCAGCTTATCTGTTGAACCTAGGATTCGTCCATCTGCACAGCCTGTGAGCAGGAGCCTTGCTCTCCGAACTGCCGATCTTGGGCTTGCTAGCTTCTGCGGCCATGTGACTTGGGAGAGGCCTCTACCCTGATCCAAGGACTTGGGACGTTCTAGCCTCTACAATCC
>NW_004447031.1:2948-3689 GCF_000243295.1 Trichechus manatus latirostris | reverse complement strand
CCTCATTAACATCACAGAGGGTAGGATTTACAACACAGGATAATCACATGAGATCACAAAATGGTGGACAACCACACAATACTGGGAATCATGTCCTAGCCAAGTTGATACACATTTTTGGAGGACTCAGTTCAATTCATAACAGTGCTTAAATACGTGCCCGTGTTAACATTGCTGGCATTGACAGAAAACTGAAAAACAATCACTAGTCCAGAAAGAATGGAATGAAGGAACATCACGGTGAACACTGCGCAGCATCATATAAATTCTTTGTTGCTGTTTGCAAACCACCCCACGACTCAGTGGCTTGAGCAGCAACTGTTTCTCATGGCTCAAAGTCTGCAGGTTTGCTGGGGCTCCACTGCCTGAGGTCAGCTCACCTGCACTGCAAGAGGATTCAGCAAGGAGTCTGGGCCCCATTAGCGGCACCTCTCCACCTGTCTCCCATCCTACCCTGGACCAGTGGGCTGGCCTGGGCACTGTCTTCTGGTGAGGACAGAAACTCAAGAAGGCAAGGGAAACAGGCAGGACCTCCAAAGACCTAGGTTTGGAATGAACACATTTCTCTCACTTCCGCCTATGTGCTGCTGGTCACACAGAGCAAGAGCAGGGAGACAAGGCCAGAGGGAGGGGTGGGCGTAGGGAGGAGGAAAGAAGGGGGTCAGCAACTCGACCCGCATCTGGATTAAAAAGGTGGTCAGTTCTCTCAATGTCAGCTACCCACACATACATATTCAACAC
>NW_004447031.1:0-1223 GCF_000243295.1 Trichechus manatus latirostris | reverse complement strand
TGGTTGGAGAATTAAAATGCAGAAGAGCAGGTAAGTAAATAACAAGTTAAAGAAAACAATTAGAAGGACCCTGGAAATAAGTGCGTAATTATCTTCATTTTGGGCACTGATTATTGTGATGAGCATTAGAAAACATTCTGAATACAGAGTTACAGAGCTTCTCTTAAATTAATTACAGTGTACCCATAACATGAAGTTCTCCTGTTCCTCAGAGGCAAACTTTTTAGATCCTTCCTATTATTAGGCCTTGTAATATTCACTTCCATTTAAAAATAATAAAATGATTTTAGCACTATTTTTTTACTTATTAATTATAGACTTACTATGAAGGCATTTAATGTGGCACAAAACCCCCATCTTCCCTGCTCCCTCTTCTCTTTCTCTTTATATTTTTAAATTGTATTATTGAGACTATTAGTCTTTTTACTGGTTGTTTTTTTAAATATAGATAGTATCATTATACTTGTTTTTCTGGTTGAGTCAGCTTTAGATATTGGCCTTTATATGAGGTCAGGGATCTGTGCAGATAATAGGAAACTCTTGTTAATTGGAAATTATTTATTAAGGGGATTTAGTTCATAAGATTAGAGAGAAGAAGTGGTTCAGTGGTAGAATTCTCACCCTCCACGGGGGAGACCTAGGTTCAATTCCTAGCCAATGCACCTCATGTGCAGCCATTACCCATCTGTCAGTGGAGGCTTGTGTGTTGCTATGATGCTGGACAGGTTTCAGCAGAGCTTCCAGACTAAGACCTACTTGGCAGAAAGGCCTGGTGATCAACTTCTGAAAATCAGCCAGTGAAAACCCTGTGGATCACAACAGTCCAATTCACACCCTATCATGGGGATGGCGCAGGACTGGGCAATATTCTGTTCCATTGTGCGTGGGGTCACCTCGAGTGGGGGACTAACTCAACAGCAGCTAACAACAGTTCACAAGATAGTCGGGAGGGCAGGGGGGCAGGAGTCAGGGCCAGCATGTGGTGGCGCTGGTCCAGGACCTGCCTCCCCGGATGTGTCTGAGGGAAGCATTACCCATGGCCTTGGGGTGCCTCTGCACACCTGTCTCCTTGCCCTGTGGCCAGCAGACCCAGCAGCAGTAGAGTGACCATTGTCCCCACTTCCACCTTCCAGATTCCACACAGACATGGCTATTCAGCCAAGCCCAACTCCAGCTCGGAGTCCTGGTTTCAGCAGCGGCTGGGAAACAGGGTTTGGCTGAGC
>NW_004447030.1:2070-3634 GCF_000243295.1 Trichechus manatus latirostris | reverse complement strand
TTGAGCTAGATGTTCCCCGAGACCATGGTCCTCACAGCCCTCAGCCCAGCAATTCGGTCCCTTAGGGAGTTTGGATGTGTCTATGGAGCTTCCGTGGCCTTGCCTTGGTCAGGTTGTGCTGGCTTCTGTATTGTGTACTGTCTTCCCTTCACCGAAGCATCGTTTGATCTCTTGACTGCAAATTAATAACAAGGAGGGACAATTGCACAACCGTTGGACTGGTAACATTACCTGAAAGTAGACTGCATATACAGCAGTGGGAAGTGGTGTACCGCTGTTGAGTGTAAATGAGAAGAATGTCTTTAGAAAGATAACGTGATGATGCTCACCTTCAAACCAGAAAGCTCACCTGCCTGATGTACCTGAAGAGACTCCAGTGATGGCCTCCGCGAGACAGTCACCAGAATAGTCATTGTAGCTGTGTTCACAACAGTGAACGAGAGGAAGCAACCAGTTAAGTGTCTGTTGGGAGGAAACCCAGTCATTAGATGCGATATGTTCAAAGACAAGAATTCTAACCAGAGGTTAGTAAAATGAACTGGTCTGTACGTTCCAGCTGAGACAGCATCCAGAGCATCGTATTGAATAAAAAAATAGCAAATTGCTGAAGATTGGGTACAAGGTGGGCTGCTGTTTTGTAAAATTAAAACCTACAGGGCAGTACTGCATTTTGTTTGTGGTAATATTGACATATGGTTCATTGTGGAATCCGACTCGTTTGCCCTCTGGTTGACAGTGGAGAGCTGGAAGAAGCGGCATTTCTCAGTAATCCTTTGTCTTTTTCTTACAGATGTGGAGGGCAGGCTCATGGGTGTTTGTTATATTTTCTATGCTTTTCTTTCGTCTAAATGTTTATTGTAATCTGAAAAACAGTTGAAAATGCGTAACAGTACTATCCTAGCGCTTTCATGTAAGAAAAGAAAATGCCCCTTTGAAAAGTCTACCTCTCGTCCATACAGAAGTCGCCGCGGAGTTTCTTTTAACAGTATTTGTCCTTTATTCCAACGTGCTGGTTATTCATCTGTAATTTTGAACATTATCTTTTGAAATTTACAGCCTTGAGACTTCTGAGTGTGAATGGAAAGCATTCAAGTATGTCTCTTAGGGAGAACAATGATGAGACAAGGCCCGTCTGAATTCACCAACAGTCTCCTGATACTTAACTTTTCCTTTGTTTTTGAAAATACATGAGAACTTTGTTCCTGCAGTTCATTTGTAACAGTGAATGCAGAAGGTCAGGACTATGGTTAACCATGGCCCGAGAAGACAGACTTGGTTTCCTCCTGGAGCTAAATACTGCTGAGTCGTTGTTTTTGCGCTTCTCAGTGACTTGCAACAGACGTAAATGTGAGATAAGATGTGATGTTTTACAAAGGCAGAGAATAAATATTCTTTTTCTCTTTCCAGAACTCTTAGGATATATAAATAAGTTGTTAATGCCCACATTTTCTTGGTCTTTAAGCTTGGTTTTTATAGCACAATGGTGGACTAACAGAGGTTTCAGATGGTACGCAAATTATATATTTGGCCGCCAAGAGAGACAAACATGGCATCGTGCTGATAT
>NW_004447030.1:0-1426 GCF_000243295.1 Trichechus manatus latirostris | reverse complement strand
ACGGTGTTCAGAGGGGAGGATGAGAAAAAGGGGGCAGGAGATGTTACTTGGGATCAGTAACTGCAGGAAGCTGTTATGACAATGGGGCAGGAAGACAAAGGAGAAACGTGGGCTGCTGGAGTGCCTCGCTGGTCAGTGCCACTGTTTGGAATGAGCGTGGCTGTTGATGAGCAGGAATCCAGGAGACCTCCGTTCTGTGAACACGGCTGATGCTACAGGAGCTGCAGTGGCTTGAAGACACCGTTGCTCTGCAGCTACAAGTGTCACATCAACACCCACACTGTTTCTAAGTTACAGCAGATGTGCTGGGTCAGCTGGACCTCCACAGGCAAAATAATGACGTTGGACCCCTGCCTCACACCGCATACTGAGGTTGAGTCGGAATGTATCAAAGGCCTAACTAAATGTAAAATCAAAAACTACAAAACCCTTAGAGGAAAATGTAGCCATAAATTTTCCTGACCTTGGATGAGGCAGTGGTTTCTGAGATGTGGCACCTAAGAAAGCGCAGGCAACCAAAGGAAATGTAGATGAATTGGGCTTCAACAAAATTACATTTCTTTTTGTTTGTTTGTTTGCATTAAACGTTGCTATCAAGGTTGGCAGTTCGAATCCACCAGCCACTCCTTGGAAACCCTATGGGGCAGTTCTGCTCTTTCGTATAGGGGTGCTGTGAGTCAGAATTGACTCAACAGCAATGAGTTTCTTTTTCGGTATCAAGAAAGGGAAAAAACCCATGGGATGGAGAAAATATTTGCAAATAAGATATTTGATAAAGGTGTGGTATCCAGAATATAAGAAGCCCTGGTCACACAGTGGTTACACTCTCGGCTGCTGACCAAATGTCGGTGGTTCAAACTTACCAGCAGCTTCATGGAAGGAAAGGCCTGATCATCTGCTCCCATAAAGATTACAGCCTAGAAAACCCTATGGGGTAGTTTTACTCTGTCACATGGGGTCACTACGACTCAGAACTGGCTGGACGGCACAACCACCACAACATCCAGGATTTGTAAAGAATGCTTACCACTCAACAATCAAAAGACGACCTGATTAAAAAACTGGCAGAGGATTTGAACAGACATTTCTCCAGTGAAGATATACAAATAGGCAACAAGCACCTGGAACTATGTCCTACATCTCTAGTCGTTAAGGAAATAGAAAGCAAAGCCACAGGGAGATACCATTGCACAACCAGTAGAATGGCTGTAATCGAAAAGACAGACAACAACAAATGTTGGCAAAGGTGTGGAGAAATTAGAAGTCTTATACGTTGCCAGTGAGGGTTTAAAATAATGTAGGCCCTTTGGAAAAGAGTTTGGTAGTGGCTCAAAAAGTTAGAGGTATATACACAAGAGAATCGAAAGATATATTCACTCAAAAACCTGTACACAAATGTTCATAGCGGCATTATTCAGAATAACCA
>NW_004447029.1:2829-3689 GCF_000243295.1 Trichechus manatus latirostris | reverse complement strand
GGAGAAGTCTGTGCCTAAGACAAGTCCTAATACAGGATACCTTTGACTGAAACTGTTATAACTCAGTTCAGCAAAAGTTTGACGAACTCCTTTTATATTTGAAAAACCAGGCACTAACAAGAACATTGCAAGTAACATACAGTCCCTCTAGCACAGAAGGGACCTAAAGGAAATGGTTTCTAACATAGTGCTATAGGAAATACAGCTTGCGATAGAAAACGACACTGTTATTCATATTCTAAAACACTATAAATTGATTATTTTCTAAATGTTGGTGACAACACACAATTCTATACCTTCACCAAACTCACCAGGATGCTTCCTGAGGACCGTGAAGCCTTGCGGCAGCCCCCCCACAAAAACTCCTGTGTTATCTCCAATGACAGTGCTACCGTTCCCGGCGGCGGAGGAACCTGCACAAAGGAGGTGAGATCCGACTTCAGGAGGGTAATCTTTTTCTATAATTTAGCAAAGGACAAAACCCATCTCTGGGCCTTTGGAAGACTGCTCTCCCTTGGTTCTCCTCTTACCTCAGTGGCTGTTCCTGCTTACTTTTCTTCCTCATTGCCCAACGTCTTGATGTTGGAATGGCCCAGACCTCCTCCCTTCGCAGAGTTCTTCCCTTCTAGCTACACTGCTCCAGAGGGATGAATAGAGGGCTGGGCGCCAGTGCAAACAACCAGGGCTGAATATCCAGAAGGGGCCTTGGACCCGACTGTGTTAAGATTTCTATCTAAGTCCCTCTGTCTTTGGGGGAGGGAGCAATTTTTCCACAGAGCCCCAAACCACTCTAATTAGCCTCATTACACGCAGTCCTTTGCTTTAAATACACTCCTTAGCTGACAACTCCCACTCTGTGT
>NW_004447029.1:0-1069 GCF_000243295.1 Trichechus manatus latirostris | reverse complement strand
GCCCATCAAGAGTGACTTGGCCGGTAGCCTGATGCCTAATAGCAATTATTTCATGCCATTTGCCATCACTATATTGTTTATCATTATCATTGGTTGTTGTAACTTCCACTGAAGATCCCTTAAGGGGAAAAAGAAAGAAATAAGTATAAATACAACTATGTGTATGTTTGTTACAAACAATTTTCTAGTTTTAACTTTATTATCTGGATGCAAACATGTATAAGTCTCAAACAGAACTCAAAGTTAAAGGTGATCTTTAGCATCATCTGGCTTTTCTGCGAGGTGCTTCTGTGAACGCCACAGTCCCCAAATCTGAAAAGAACTTCTCTTTGGAGTTAGATCTCTTCCAAAGGCACTTGCATTTTGAGTACCTATGTGCATCAGAAAGGTAATGGGTTTCCTATTGTAGAATTTTTTGCTTTAATTTTCATGGGAGAAATACAAAAAAAAAAAAAAAAGAATTTAAAGCTAATCAAATATCATTCAAAATTTATCCTAAAGGTAGGAAAAGTTCAGGCCAGTTAGTTTCTCTGACTTTCACTAAGCTACTAATAACAAGGAGAAATGAGATTCACAATCAATATTAGCCAGTTATTAGTAAATTGAACATAAGCATGAGGTTCAACTTAGCATACAATGCTCTATACTCTAAAATCTGACAGTTACAGCTTGAGCTGCGGTAATAGTGTTATAGTTTAAAATGAGTCCCTTAGTGGAATAATTGCCTCCATGAACCACTGTCTCCTTTGCCATGAGACCAGAAGAAATGGATGGTGCCTGGCTATCATCACTGGTTTTTTTTTATTATTATGAAGTACCTAATAGATGGATCCTGATCAAAAGGAGAAAAAGTGTATAACAGAACTTCAAATTCTCATGGAATCAGACTTACTGGATCCATAGAGATCAGCAGAAGCCCCGAATCAATTGCCTAGAAATAATTTTTAAAACTTGAACCAAAATTATCCCATAAAGTCATTTTAAAACTAAAAAACAGTTTAACTCAATTAAAAAAAAAATTCCCCTTGAGTATTGCACTGTTTTAAAGAATTGTCTATATGAGATCAAA
>NW_004447028.1:0-3634 GCF_000243295.1 Trichechus manatus latirostris | reverse complement strand
CTAATCCTCTTTAACATAAAATTACAATCACAAAATGGAGGACAACCACACAATACTGGGAATCATGGCCCAGCCAAACTGATACACACATTGTTTGGGGGGGACATAATTCAACCCACGAGACTTGGTGATAGAAATGACGCTGGAGATCAAGTGATAGGATTTTGCAAGACCAATGACTTCTTCATTGCAAATACCTTTTTTCATCAACATAAATGGTGCTATACATATAGACCTCACCAGATGGAATACACAGAAATCAAATTGACTACATCTGTGGAAAGAGATGTAGGAAAAGCTCAATATCATCAGTCAGAACAAGGCCAGGGGCTGACTGCTGAAAAGACCAACAAGTGCTCTTATGCAAGTACAAGTTGAAGCTGAAGAAAATTAAAACACGTCCACAAGAGTCAAAGTACAGCATTGAGTATGTCCCACCTGAGTTTAGAGACTATCTCAAGAATAGATTTGACACACTGAACACTCATGACTGAAGAGCAGATGATTTATGGGATGACATCAAGGGCATCATACACAAAGAAAGCAAAAGCTCATTAAAGAGACAGGAAAGAAAGAAAAGACCAAATGGGTGTCAGAAAAGACTCTGAAACTTGCTCTTGAATGTAGAGTACCTAAAGTGAAAGGAAGAAATCATGAAGTAAAAGAGCTGAATAGAAGATTTCAAAGGGCAGCTTGAGAAGACAAAGTAAAGTATTATGATGAGATGTGCAAAGACCTGGAATTGGAAAACCAAAAGGGAAGAACACACTCAGCGTTTCTCAAGCTGAAAGAACTGAAGAAAAAATTCAAGCCTCAAGTTGCAATATTGAATTGGAGGATTCTATGGGCAAAATATCGAATGATACAAGAAGCGTCGAAAGAAAATGGAAGGAATACAAAGAGTCACTGTACCAAAAAGAATTGGTCAACATTCAACCATTTCAGGAGGTAGCATATGATCAAGAACCGACAGTATTAAAGGAGAAGTCCAAGCAGCATTGACAGCACTGGTGAAAAGCAAGACTCCAGGAACTGACAGAATACCAATTGAGATGTTTCAATAAAAGGATGCAATGCTGGAAGCGCTCACTTGTCTGTGCCAAGAAAATTGGAAGACAGCTACCTGCCAACTGACTGGAAGAGATCCATATTTGTGCCCATTCCAAATCAAAGTGATGCAACAGAATGCAGAAATTATAGAACAATATCATTAATCTCACACTCAAATAAAATTATGGTGAAGATAATTTAAAAATGGTTGCAGCAGGACATGGACAGGGAACTGCCAGAAATTCAAGCCAGGTTTAGAAGAGGACATGGAATGAGGGATATCATTGCTGATGTCAGATGGATCTTGGTTGAAAGCAGAGAATACCAGAAAGGTGTTTACCTGTGGTTTATTGACTATGCAAAGAGGATAGTGTGTGGATCATAACAAATTATGGATAACATTGTGAAGAATGGGAATTCTTCACACTTAATCGTGCTCAGGAGGAACCTGTAAATAGACAAAGAGGCAGTTATTCAAACAGAATAAGGGGATCCTGTGTGGTTTAAAATCAGGAAAGGTGTGTGTCAGGCTTGTATTTTTTACCATATTTATTTAATTTGTATGCTGAACAAATAATCGGAGAAGCTGGACTATATGAAGAAGAACAAAGCATCAGGATTGGAGGGAGACTCATTAACAACCTGCGTTATACAGATGACACAACCTTGCTTGCTGAAAATAAAGAGGACTTGAAGCACTTACTGATGAAGATCAAAGACCACAGTCTTCAGTATGGATTACACTTCAACATAAAGAAAACAAAAATCTTCACAACTGGACCAATAAGCAACATCATGATAAACAGAGAGAAGATAAGATTGGAGTTGTTAAGGATTTCATTTTACTTGGATCTGCAATCAACACCCATGGAAGCAGCAGTCAAGAAATCAAAGAATGTATTGCATTGGGCACGTCTGCTGCAGAAGACCTCTTTAAAGTGTTAAAAAGCAAAAATGTCACTTTGAGGACTAAGGTGCACTTGACCCAAGCCACAGTATTTTTAATCTCCTCATATGCATGTGAACTCTGGGCAATGAATAAGGAAGACCAAAGAAGAATTGATGCCTTTGAATTATGGTGTTAGCGAAGAATATTGAATAGACCATGGACTGCCAGAAGAAGGAACAAATCTGTCTTGGAAGAAGTGCAACCAGAATGCTCCTTAGAAGCCAGGATGGCGGGACTTTGTCTCATGTACTTTGGACATGTTATCAGGAGGGATCAGTTCCTGGAGAAGGACATCATACTTGGTAAAGTAGAGGGTCAGCAAAAACAAGGAAGACCCTCAAGGAGATGGATTGACACAGTGGCAGCAACAATGGGCACAAAGATTGCGAGGATGGCACAGGATCGGGCAGTGTTTTGTTCTATTGTACACAGGGTTGCAATGAGTCGAACCAACTGGAGGGCACCTAACAATAATGTTTATACCTATATTTTTTATAAACATTTGGATCTTTTTCTGAATGTGTCTCCAGACTGATACATTAAAAGCATATCCCTGGCTGTCTTTAGTGGTTCCACTATTGAAAACTTATTTTCTTCCTCTTCCTGTCTACAAATAATTTTTTGTTTTTACATGGTATAAAAGTGGGGCCCTGGTGGTGCAGTGCTTAAGAGCTCAGTTGCTAACCAAAAGGTCTGCAATTCGAATCCACCAGGAGCTTCTTGGAAACCCTGTGGGGCAGTTCTTGTCTGTCCTATAGGTCGCTATGAGTCAGAATCCACTTGAAGGCAACTTTTTTTTTTTTGGTATGAAAGTAAAAGTTGTTGAATGTTTCTAAAACTAATAAAAGTTAACTTTTCATTTTTCACTTCTTAACCTTGTCTTGTTCTACTTTTGCTGTAAAAATGTTAGCACAGCGGACAAATGCTTGTGTTATGTGTCAGTTTAAGTACTTTTCTACCTTTTTTCCTTTCTGCAAAACCTGTGGTAAGTGGACAGATGGCATTCGCTTACCTGACACACTCCCATAGTCCTCCTTAGGCTTTTGCATAATTCCCTGTGCAAGATCTAGGATTCTATACCTGTTTCTCTTGCTCAGAAATATGCATCTAAGTGGAGATGATTGAGTTGCCTCATTAAAAGGATAATCTCTATTTTTTAAATTGCCAGTACAGTCATATGTCATTTAATGTCTATGATATATGCTGTGAAATAAGACTTTGATTTGGATATTGTGCAAACACCTTATTATATACTTAGCAAAGTTTTATGGTATACCTTTTTTTTCACTTCCAAATCTGTACTTCTCCTTTGCCTCTCGCTGCTGTTATCACTATTACGGGTTTGCTGCCTTTGGCAGCCATGATACACTTCACGGTAATATTTTCAAAAGAAAATTAAACGGAGAAATAACTCTACAACAGTCAAGAAATGGATGATATATGAGACTGGATGCTGTTGCCTATGAATTGAAGCATACACTGTAACACGGTAAACTTTTTCAGTAGGGAAAGTTCACATTAAAATAATGAGAGAAAGTACAATACAGTACATACATAAGCCAGTAACATAGGCGTTTGTTATGACTATCTAGACGTATCTTATAGGTTATATATGTACTAAACCATTATATGCCT
>NW_004447027.1:2806-3692 GCF_000243295.1 Trichechus manatus latirostris | reverse complement strand
TGAGGTTTTTTTTTCCCAAGTCAGTAAAACATTTCTAGACAATATAAAATATGTATTATGTGAAAATGTCTCCAATGTCTGTCAACAAAACAAGTGTAAAGCCCAGATTATTTGAATCACATGTTTATAGAATCAATGAGTAAATATTACATATTGCAAGTATTTCTAAAGGATGACATCAAAATAATTCAGATTTTAAGAACTGATTAGTATGCTAAAACTCATCAAACATTATCAGTCTCGCTGAACATCTCTACTATAGCAACCTAAAGTTCAAGACTCAGTTTTCTAGCACACAAAATTTCTAAGGACTTAACTGCTAGTGCATGATCAGCCACACATATCTGTAAGAAGAAATTTGAAAATGATTTTTTTTAATTTAGGTTATGGTATAGGTAAATACTTATTTGTAGGCAAATAAATATTTAAGATGAGTGAATGAATGAAAGAAATTACATAGTTACATCAAGGGAACTAACAAAGGACTCTAATCAAAGGGAGTTATGCTCATCTAAGAGACATCTTATTGTTTAATATATAAAACACAGTTTTCCTATTAATATAAGGAAAAAGGAGATTCTACTAACTAGGCTACAAATAAAGCTTTAAAAAATTAATCCATAGATAGTTGATTTTTCCATACTCATCCAATTTTATTTCATTTGTTAAAATATCTCTAGGAGCGTCACAGAATTAAAACCGACTACCATAGTCATAAACACTTAAATGAAAATAGAAAGTAATTGTGATGCGTAATTGTATGATTAAAAGCAGCATCTTGCTTTCAGTTGCCATGGAGCCCTCATACAACATTTCGGTGACAAGATTTTTCTTTATATGCCTTATACAACAAGAAGTGTCTTGTCAAACAAGAGTCTTTTATAAA
>NW_004447027.1:0-906 GCF_000243295.1 Trichechus manatus latirostris | reverse complement strand
GCTGTTAATGGGCCACGTTTAGATTTCTTTTAGCCCTGGAACACGGACCAAGTATCTGTGAGCTTAAGGCACTGGAGCAGTGGTCTTCAACTGCGGATGCCTTTCTCACCACCAGAGGACGTTTGGTAATATCTGGAGACATTTTTGGTTGTCATAACTGTGTGTGGGGGGGGAGAGTGGGGGGATGTGCTACTACTAGCATCTGAACGGTAGAGGCCAAGGATGTTGCTAAACACACTGCATTGTACAGTACAGTCCACCACAACAAAGAATTAATCTTGTCAAAAATGTCAATAGTGCCAAGGTTAAGAAGACCTGATCTAGAGAAAGTATCTGGAAAGAGTTAGAAAATTAATGTCAGTTGTTCCTTGCTGTGTTTAGCAAACATTACAAGAAAGAGATGAGCTCAGAAAATAGTTACAAGCAAAAATAAAAGGGCTTAGATAAAGTCTAGAAATTTGGAAGCTTTTGGAGGTTTGAAAAAAATGAATACTTTTAGACTGCAAACAGTAGGAAGGAAATAAGGCTGAAAAAGCAAAGCCCAGTAAGACTTTGCAGTTCCTTGCAGCAAAGTTTTATTAAGGGTTTCACTTTCCTAACCAAGTTTATCTTTTTTAGATGGTCTCTTGGTAGCCTCCATTAAACTGAGGGGCTAAAAAGTAAAAATATAAACAAAGCTTGAGATTTATATCTAGGAATATACTTTGGTGTGGTAACTGGCATGTGGAACCAACTAGAAACAAATACATCATAAGCCCACTAAGTTTTGGAGAGAATTGTATTGCAAAACAAAACAAAAAAAAAGCCTATGAGCCTGGCCTAAAAACAGCCTGTGATGACAAAACTTGAGCCCGCAAACTTGCCCCAGAAGAAGGTGGCCTTAAAGCCGTACACTCCCACTTGAAA
>NW_004447026.1:0-3615 GCF_000243295.1 Trichechus manatus latirostris | reverse complement strand
AGATAAAAGGATTAAAAAACATGAAGAAACCCTAAGAATTATGTGGGATTCTATCAAGAGGAATAACCTATGAGTGATTGAAGTACCAGAACAGGGGGGATAACAGAAAATACAGAGAGAATTGCTGAAGATTTGTTGGCAGAAAACTTCCCTGATATCATGAAAGATGACAAGATATCTATCCAAGATGCTCATTGAACCCCACGTAAGGTAGATACCAAAAGAAAGTCATCAAGACATATTACAATGAAACTAACCAAAACCAAAGATAAAGAGAGAATTTTAGAGTGGCTAGGGATAAACAAAAAGTCATCTTCAAAAGAGAGTCAATAAGAATAAGCTTGGACTACTTAGCAGAAACCATGCAGGCAAGAAGGCAATAGGATGACATATATAAAGACTTGAAGGGAAAAAATTGCCAGCCAAGAATTATATATCCAGCAAAACTGTCTCTCAAGTATGATGGTGAAATCAGGGCATTTCCAGATAAACAGAAGTTTAGGGAATTTGCAAAAACCAAAAAAAAAAAAATTACAAGAAATACTAAAGGGAGTCTTCCAGTTAGAAAATCATTAACATCAGATAATAACCCAAGAATAGAATACAGGACAGAGCAACCAGCTATCAACCCAGATAGGAAAGTCACAAAAATAAATCAAAGCTAAAACACTGAAAATAGGGAAACAGAGATGTCAATATATAAAAGATGACAACATTAAAACAAAAAAGAGGGACTAAATAATGTAGACATAGATTTTTCATATGGAGAGGAAGTTAAGGCAATATAGATAAACAAAAGACTGGTTTAAACTTAGAAAAATAGGGGTAAGTATTAGGGTAACCACAAAGGAATCTAACAATCCTACAAGTCAAAATAAAAAGCAAGAAAAATATAAGATCTAAATGCTACAATCAACCAACTTGATCTCATACACATATACTGTACACTCCACCCAAGAGCAGCCAAGTGTACTTTCTTTTCCAAAGCGCATGGAACATTCTCCAGAATAGACCACGTATTAGGCCATAAAGCAAGACTTAACAGAATCCTAAGCATGAAAATATTACAAAGCATCTTTTCTTACCATAAAGCCATAAAAGTAGAAATCAATAACAGAAAAAGGAAGGAAAAAAAATTGAACACATGGAAACGGAACAACACCTTGCTCAAAAACTGCTCGGTCATAGAAGAACTTAAGGAGAGAATAATGAAATTCATAGAATCAAAGGAGAATGAAAACACATCCTACCAGAACCTTTGGGACACAGCAAAAGCAGTGCTCAGAGGTCAGTTTATAGCAATAAATGCACACATCCCAAAAGAAGAAAGGACCGTAATCAAAACATTAACCCCTACAACTGGAACAAGTACAAAGAGAGCAGAAAAAGAAGTCCCTGGCACCAGAAGAAAGGCAACAATAAGAATTAGAGCAGAATTAAATGAGATAGAGAATAGAAAAACAGTTGAAAGAGTTAACAAGACCAAAAGCTCTTCTTTGAAAAGGTCAACAAAATCGACTAACCATTGGCCAAACTGACAAAATAAAAACAGGAGAGGAAGCAAATAACCTGTATAAGAAATGAGACAGGTGATATCACAACAGACCCAACTGAAATTAAAAGAATCATAACAGAACACTATGAAAAATTGTACTCTAACACCTTTGAAAATATAGGAAATGGACTAATTTCTAGAAACTCACTACTTACCTTAACTAACACAATCAGAGGTAGAACAACTAAATAAACTTATGACAAAAGAAGAGACTGAAAAGGTAATTTAAAAACTCCCAACAACAAAAGCCCTGGCCCTGACAGTTTCACTGGAGAATTTTACTGAACTTTCAGAGAAGAGTTAACATCACTACTACTAAAGGTATTTCAGAGCATAGAAAAGGATGGAATACTCCCAAACACATTCTATAAAGCCAGCATAACCCTGATACCAAAACCAGATAAAGACACCACAAAAAAAGAAAATTACAGACAAATATCCCTCATGAACATTGATGCAAAAATCCTTGACAAAATTCTAGCCAATAGAATTCAGCAACATATCAAAAAAATAATTCACCATGATCCACTGGGATTTATACCAGGTATGCAGGGATGGTTCAACATTAGAAAAACAATCAATGTAATCATCACATTAATAAAACAAAAGACAAGAACCACATGATCTTATCAATCAATGCAGAAAAGGCATTTGACAAAGTCCAACACCCATTCATGATAAAAACTGTCAAGAAAATAGGAATAGAAGAGAAACTCCTCAACATAATTAGGGGCATTTATGCACAGCCAACAGCCAACATCATCCTAAATGGAGAGAGTTTGAAAGCATTGCCCTTGAGAATGGGGACCAGACAAGGGTGTCCTTTAACACAACTCCTATTCAACATTGTGTTGGAGGCCCTAGCAAGAGCAATTAGGCTAGAAAAAGAAATAAAGAGCATCCAAATTGGTAGGGAAGAAGTAAAAGTATCTTCATTTGTAGATGATATGATCTTATACACAGAAAATCCCAAAGAATCCACAAGAAAATACTGGAACTAAGAGAAGATTTCAGTAAATTATCAGGATACAAGATAAACATACAAAAATCAGTTGGATTCCTCTACACCAACAAAGAGAACTTCCAACAGGAAATCACCGATGCAATACCATTTACAAAAGCCCCCAAGAAGACAAAATACTTAGGAATAAATCTAACCAGTGACGTAAAAGACCTATACAATGAAAGCTACAAGACACTACTGCAAGAAACCAAAGGAGACCTGCGTAAGTGGAAAAACATACCTTGCTCATTGATACAAAGACTCAATATTGTGAAAATGTCAATTCTACCCAAAACAATCTACAGATATAATGCAATCCCAATCCAAATTCCAATGGCATTTTTTAATGAGATGGAGAAACGAATTACCAACTTCATCTAGAAAGGGAAGAGGCCCCGGATAAGTAAATCATTACTAAGAAGAAGAACAAAATGGGAGCCCTCACACTACCTGATTTTAGAACCTATTATACTGCCATGGTAGTCAAAACAGCCCGGTACTGGTACAACAACAGATACATTGACCAATGGAACAGAATTGAAAATCTAGACATAAATTCATCCACCTATGAGCAGCTGATATTTGACAAAGACCCAAGGTGCATTAATTGGGGAAAAGACAGTCTCTTTAACAAATCGTGTTGGCAGAACTGGATATCCATTTGCAAAAAACCTAAATAAGACACATACTTCACACCATGCACACTAACTCAAAATGGATCAAAGACCTAAATATAAAATAAAAAACAATAAAGATCATGGAAGAAAAAATAGGGACAATGCTAGGAGGCCTAATACATGGCATAACCAGAATGCAAACCAGAAGTAACAATGCACAAACACCAGAAGAGAAACTCGATAACAGGGAGCTCCTAAAAATCAAACAATTATGCTCATCAAAAGACTTCACCAAAAGAGTAAGAAGACAACCTGTATACTGGGAAAAAATTTTGGCTACAACAAATCCGATCAGCGTCTAATCTCTAAAATCTACAAGATACTGCAAAACCTCAACAACAAAAAGACAAATAACCCAATTAAAAAATGGGCAAAGGATA
>NW_004447025.1:2489-3693 GCF_000243295.1 Trichechus manatus latirostris | reverse complement strand
GCTGCCAGAGTGCTGCGTGGTGTGGAGGTCACTGTGGGCCACGAGCAGGAGGAAGGCGGCAAGTGGCCGTATGCCGGGACTGCAGAGGCCATCAGAGCCCTGGGCGCGAAGCACTGCGTGAAGGACGTGACCATATCCTTCCTGGCTGCCGGGGGTGGGGTCCCCAGGGCAACACGGCCTTGTCCAGGGCGCACACTCACCCCACGCTTGGGTGCGGCACCTAGGGCTTCTCCTTCCCCTCAGGGTGGCCCTTGGCGGGTGGCCTTTGAATCAGGTCTTCCTGGGGTGATGCCCCCCGGCAGCCTGGTGCCCTGGCAGCACAGCTAATGCCAGTGTCATGTGGACACACAGGTCTCCCTGGAGTGGGGTGTCACTTCTGCGCCAATTCGGTGGCCCTTGTTCAACAGGGGGTCCAACAAGTGCCTGGTGAGCGGGGTCCCCACGATTGGCATGTTAATGCTAAGCTTATGAAACCAGTGCTCAGCCCTAAGAGTGCTGGTTTCCTTCCTGCTCCTGTGTATGTGCGTCTCAGTCAGGGTTCTCCAGAGAATCAGGACCAGTAAGATAAATAGAGATGTGTTTATTTTAGGGAGTTGGGTCATGCCATTGTGGGGACTGGCAGGTCCACAGTGCCATAGTTCAGGCAGGCTGGAGACACCTGCCGGCCTGTGTCCCGAAACCAGAGGTCAGACAATGGAAAGAGTGAAGGGGTTCTGGCAAGATGTCATTTACAATCTGGAGGCAGAACACACCCCAGGGGAACTCCCCTCTTGCCCTTCAGGCCTTCACCGATGGGGGAGGCCCACCACGTGGTGGAAGGTGATTTCCTTTACTTAACGTTTGGTCCTGTTTAGTAGCGTCTAGACCGGCATTTGACCAAACAGCTGGGCGCCACAGCCTGGCCAAGTTGACATTAAATTAACCATCACAGTGTGCCCGTCAAACTAATTCTGTACTGCTTAATAAAGTAGTGTAAATGTTACAGAAAATGGGGCCCTTTCCGCAAAGGAGCTTACACCAGAAATTTCTCACCATTGGGAGTTACATGGAGAATGAGGTTAAAAAACCCACTGGGGGGTCGCTGAGGAGCAGAGGCGGGGGTCTTAGTGCTCTGCAGCTAGATTTCCCTCTGGTCCTTGTTGGGAACAGTTTTTCCATAACTTCTACCCACGAAGTGCACGTGGACCAGAAAAACAAGGTGGTC